>NC_134587.1:94466840-94741840 GCF_037038515.1 Microtus pennsylvanicus
TCAGTTCTGCTCAGCTCCAATAACTCATTGTTTGTGAATGAAAGCATAAAACTCACCAAACAATAAAATGAGTTCCCTGAAAGACTTAATGTTTCACAATATTCTAAAGACTGTTCAAGGCCGAGTGTGGTGACTCATACTTATTCATACTTATTCCCAGTACTCAGAATGCTGAGGCAGGAGGATTCCCAATTTCAATGAGTTCCAAATCAGCCCAGACTATACAGTGAAACCTATACTTGCTTGCTTGCTTGCTTGCTTGCTTATTTACATTCTCTCTCTCTCTCTTTCTTTTGTATTGATTCATTGATAATTTCATATCACGGACCCCTGGTGCGGGAGAATTGTCGATATTCTGTCAATCATGTTTTAAATAAATGCTGATTGGCCAGATGGGAAGTATAGGTGGGAAAACCAGACAGGAAGTAGAGGTGGAGCAAAGATAACAGGAGTATTCTGGGAAGAAGGAAGCTCCTTTGCCAGTTCTGCCCAGACCACCGAAGAGGCAAGATACAAGCTGCCCCACGGAGAAAGGTACCCAGCCATGTGGCTAACATAGATAAGAATAATGGGTTAATATAAGCTACAAGAGCTAATAAGTAGCCTGAGCTAATAGGCCAATCAGTTTTATAACTTATGGAGATCTCTGTGTGATTTTCTTTGGGGTTTGCCGGCTGTGGGGTACCAGACGGGACAGAAACCTCAACAAGCAAGCCCCCTCATGTAACAGACCCCAATCTCATTCATTTTCCTGTTCTTTCATGTTCATTCTCCACCAATGTAGCATCCACTGAAACAAATATAATTTTTAAAAAATCTCTCTCTTCATTTGGGAGGCAGAGGCAAGCAGATCTCTGTGAGTTCGAGACCAGTCTGGTCTACAAGAGCTAGTTCCAGGACAGGCTCCAAAACCACAGAGAAACCCTGTCTCGAAAAACCAAAAAAAAAAAATCTCTCCCTTGTCTTTCCCAGCTCTTTATTTTATATTCATTTGTTGTAGTGGTCTTGGAAGCTGCAGTGTGTCATGCAGTAGACCCTTTTGCCCGAACAGCTTTACTTGCAAAAGTTCATTGCAATGAGTTATTGGGTATTGGTCTGATTCAAGGCCTCTGGCTTCTAGTACACCATCAATACCGGACCCTCACTGAGACTCCTCTAGGGCATCCTGCTGTTGCCCTGAGTCCTGGAGACCCTGTGACTACAGTTCCGCAGGACCAGTCCCTTTATGAGCCCCAGCAGATGGCGTCAATGTTGGGGTGTACAAACTCCTTTAAAGTCCTGGATGTAGGTCTGAGTCGTAGCTGAGTTGACCAATCTGGGTGTCCACCAGGACCACTCCCCTCAAGGGAGGGTAAGGATTAGCTCTTGAGCACCTTCAGGGCCAGTTCTTCCAATTGTATGGTAGCAGTGGTGAAGGGGAGCAGTTCTCCAAGGGCCATTGAGGGTTGGGACCAGTTATCTGGTGCCAAGTTCACTGGGGTCAGCTCTCCTACAGCCCCTGGTGGTAACACAGGCCAAGGACATCAACACAGATACCACAGCTGCAGTAGAGCCATGGACCCAAACAACGCCCCAGGCCTCATTCAGTTCACCCCAGACAGCACCATACCTCTGAGTGGCAGCACAGGCCATCCAGATTGGTATGACCCTAGAGGCAGCATAGTCCTTGGATACGGACATCACCATGGCCTCAGGTGGTGGTCCAGACCTTGAGCATCTGTATGGCCCTTGGCAGTAACAAGCCATGAACATCAACACAACTCCTTCTGGGGTAGGGCCGTGGACCCAGAGATGGCCCTCAGTGGACATCACACCACCTCACGTGGCAGCGTAGACCATTCACATGAGCCTGCTTCTCACCGCTGTCGTATCTCTGTATCTCTCCACCATGCATGAACGACTCTGCTTCTCCCTCTCCCATTTCTCCACCGTGTACCTGTTCATTGTAGTGGTGCCTGTCCAACCACGGGGTATGAAACTTATTCTTGCCCTTAAGTATTTTTTAAAAATAAAATGATCTAGGGAGGTAGGGGCGGGGGACGAATATGATCAAAATACATTGTATAAAATTCTCCAAGACTAAATAAAAACATTTTAAAAATTAAAGCGTTACATCCACGCTACTACTTAGAGTTCATTACTAATAAACATGAAAAGCTGACTTTCTTACATGTACAACTTATACAAAATGCTGTTAGTGTGATTTCAGTACAAGAAGACTTGCTGATTTTTTACTATTGACCTCAGCTATATTATATTGAATCTCAGCATTTCCACTTTGCCTGCTCTACCATCACCCCCTGAGTGGTCTGGAGTATCTAGCAGTGCCTCTGCAGATGCCTGGACATGTGCACCCAGGTCACCGTCGACGGCTGGACCAGGAACAGGAGCATCTTAAAACAAAACAGCTGCATCCCCGGTGCTAAAGACTCAGGTGCAATCTGATAGCAGTTATTAAACTCCTTTGAGCTTGTCCTGACTTTGATGATTTCCCTCTTCCTCTTCTTTCTCTAACTCCGACTTGATCTCATAAAATCTCTCCAGTGTTTGTTTGGTTTTGTGCTAATGTTTTAGTTGTATTATTAATTTCAGGATTGTGGCTGGTTTCAGTCTTTTGCGGGCACTTTTCCCCCTTTGTCTTTTCTTGTCTGGAGAAACTGTGAAGGGAGGGGAAAGTCCTGCTAAATTCTCCTCAGTAGACACGAAAGAAGCAATGTCCCTAGAATGGACCTAATTCAGAGGCCTTGCTCTCCAAAGCACTTCTGGGTAAATACCTGCAGTGACCTTTACATATTGGAATGGTTTCTACACACTCCATATTACCAAGCTCCTTTCCCAACCCCTCTCACCCCACTGCCCACCATGGGAGTGAAAACGCTTCCTTTCTACACTCGCAGATGCATCCCTGAGTAACATCCATGGGCCACTGATTTGGGAGAATAAGAACTTCACTGCACTGTTGACATGATAGTTTTTCATCTGAAGAGCTTACAGACAAGGCAACTCAATAGGAAGAGCAGTCATCTCTTAGAAACCTGTTCTTTTCTGAAGAGGAAACAAAGGAGGATTGGATCTGGGAGAAAGAAGAAGTGGAGGGGGGAGCTGGGAGGAGTGAAGGGTGGGGATACTGTGGTTGGGATGTATTGTATGAAAAAATATTCTATTTTCAATTTTTTTTAAAAAAAGGAAAAACAAAATTTGTCTCAAGATTAAGATATGAGTTTAAGGAGCAGTTAAGGTGCAGCTCAGTTAAAAGAGTAATTGCTAAAGCAACTTTCCATCAGCAACGTGTAAAAGGGCAGTGGCTGGCCTGTAACTCTAGCATTCAGAAAGTAGAGGAAGGAAGATCTGAACTCACAGTCATTCTTAGTTACCTAGTGAATTCAAGGCCAGCGAAAAGGTTAGGAATGCAACTCAGTAGTGGAGCATTGCTTAGAAAGCATGAAGGCCAAGATTCAATCCCCAGAACCCAAAAAGAGAAACAAAGAGAAAGAAAAAAGTGAAAATAAAATAGCACATAGTATACGTTAGGCTAACTGAAGCAGTTTTAGAAACTTCTAAGTCATCCTATTGGGGAAATTATTTAAATGAAATGCTCTCTAAATTGGCCTGAGGAGGTGGTGGCACAAGTCTTTAATCATAGGACTCAGGAGGCAGTGGCAAGCAGATCTCCGTGAGTTCAAGGCCAGCCTGGTCTACATAGTGAATTTCAGGACAACCAAGGCTTTATAGAGACCCTGTCTCAAAAACAAAAAGAAAAAAGAAAAGAAAAAGAAAGAAAGAAAGAAAGAAAGAAAGAAAGGAGAAAAAAGAGAGACCCTCTAAATTAATACATCTTTATTCTACCATTGTGTTGAATGTGATCTTTTCTCATAAGCTGTCTCTTAACGATTATCCACAGTGCTAAAACGAAGCCGAACTAACAGTCACCCAAGTCACCGGCCGTTTTTCCAGCTCCCAATGGCCACCTGGGATTCATCTCGGTTCTCTGATTCTGTTTCAAATCAGCTGCTCAAAGATACTACTGCTGTCAGCAGGCCTTCTGATTTATTTAATCCTTCCCCAAAGCAGGTTCTGAAATTCTCACACTTTAACCCCTACTTGTTAAGCCAGCAGCTCCTTGCACGGGTAGGTGTCTGCAGAGGGTTCCGTGGCACCACCACAGCCTGGAGAGGGGAGGCCACCCTTTCGCCCTGCTGTGGTGCTTTATCCCCTCCACACACCATCAACAAAGTCTTTAATGTGCTTCCCACTACTCCGCTCTGAACATCGGAACAGGCAGGCACACTGTCTGCAAATTAGTTGGAACTCAATATATGCTTCTACTTCACATCTGAACAATGCTCTCATTTTGCTGGTTTAACCAGCAATGAGAACACCTGTTCTAACTCACCGTGGCCCACTGCTGCAGGACCAACACCAGGAGGCTGAGGCGGAAGGATGGCAAGCTCCTGGCCAGCCTGAGATACGTAGTGAGTGAGACACTTTTTCACAAGAAAAAGAAAAACACTTACTGGATTTTTTAAAAACAATTTTAATACATTGTGTGCTCTTCTGGATAGGTGCCTGCAGCGGATGCCACAGCGAACGTGCGACCATCTGAGGACGACCTTTCTGGAACCAGTTTTCTTTGTGTCATGTAGGCTCCAGGGACCAGCCACCTCGGCAGCAAGCGCTCTCTCCGACCAGATCAGTGCACCATGGGAACATAGATCCAAAATAGAATAAAAGAAGGAAATCTAATAAGTCAGAAATAGATAAGAATAACAAAAAAACATTTAGAAATAGATTATGACAGAAGAGTCTAATGCAATCTAGTTTCGTCTTCTTTTTTTTTAATTTATTTATTTATTAAGGATTTCTGCCTCCTCCCCGCCACTGCCTCCCATTTCCCTCCCCCTCCCCCGATCAAGTCACCCTCCCTCTTCTAATGTATATAGCCCGATCGGCTAATTGATTTTACGTTCTATGCAAAGCAGAGGTCCTGTCACAGCAGTAGCATCTTGTCTTTCCCTGGGTCTTGATTATTACAATCCTTAATAAATATCAGAGAGACATAAAATCACATGAGTTTGAAAAATGATCTAAGACTTTCTTAAGAATATAAATCTTGGTGCTGGAGAGATGGCTCAGCAGTTAAGAGCACCGGTTGTTCTTCCAGAAGTCCTGAGTTAATTCCCAGCAACCACATAGTACTTCACAACCACCTGTCATAAGGTCTGGTGCCAACTTCTGGCCTGCAGGGATGCATGAGGGCAGAATGTTGTGTACCTATTAAATAAATAATTCTTTTAAAAATTAGAAATCTCATGATTGATTCACAATCCCATCTCTCCCCTAGTGTGGGTTCAGTTCTAGAAAGCACGGAATTGACCTCCTAGAAGATCCACTGATCTTTTACTAGGCTTTTTGTGGTCATTTTAAGTTCTTGTGCAGTGGTAAAGAAAACAATAGAGATCCTTTCCTCCTTTACCGAGTTTCTCCAGTGCTGTCTTACGATATCACAGCTAGGATACTGAAAATTACACAGGTAAGTTCGCACTGTGTCCTTTGTGAGGAGGACCCTTTCATTGTTCTTCTGCAGCCACAACCACTTCCCTTTTGCCTCCACTGTTCTTCGACGCTTGGTAACACTAATCTTTCATCTGTTTCTCAAATTTTGTTATTTTAATATTATTACATAAATCTGTTTTGGGGAGATGGATCAGTGGTTAAAATGTGTGACTCACAAGCATGAGGAGTCAGACCCCCAGAACCCCCATAAATGACCCGTAGACTAAACTGACTAGCAAGCCTAGCCACATTCAATAGCTCTGAGTTTGACTAAGAGACCCTGACACAAAGCATAGAAGAACAACCAAGGATGGTTCCTGACATCAACCACATACAAGTGCACAACAACGTACATTAACTTACACATCCATGCCACACTCAAATGAAAATGGAGAAAGAAGGAAGAATATTAAGTGGAACTTTGGGGGTTGGCTTTTTTTACCCAGTCTAATTCTCTAAAAATTCGAGTTTTGTACATATCAATGATTTGCCACCTCTAATTATTAAGTAGTATCTCATGGTATAACCCCATCATGCCTGATAGTTACTTAAAAGTCAGTAGAATGGCTAATAGTTTATTTGCCCACTGGAGGACATCTGGGTTGTTTCCAGTTGCTGGCTATTGAGAATAAGGCTGCTATAAACATTCTGAGTGAGCTTGAGTATTTATTTATCTGGGATAAATGCTTAGAAGCACAACTTGAGTCCTGTAGTTGTCCATGTTTAGTTTTTTTTAGAAACCACCAAACTAAACTATCTTCCAAAGGTAGTTTCATATTGAAGCTTCATAGCTTCAATCCCCGCTAGCATTGTATGGGCAATCCAGATTCTTTTCATATTGGCTAATGCTCAGTTTTGTTGTGGTTAATTTTTAGACAAATCTAGAAATAGAATTTGGGGCAAAACTTTGCAAGAAGGGTTTAATATTAAGTTTGCCATGTTCTGTTAACAGGACTTAGACATGCATTTTTAATGTCAGCTCCCTTTATGTCAAACTCCACAAGCTAATAACAATGCATTTGGGCAAATTACTCAACAACTCTGAGCCACAGTTTCTCTATATGTGACATCTGCTGCTCCATGCCAAGAACTATGTAAAAAAGATAATCATGTAAAGAATGGGGGATATAATATGCGCTCAACAAATATGAATTCCTTTCCTCCACAGTTTGAGTGTATGTTGTTTTGGCTTTGTTCTAGAGATTGAACCCAGAGTCTCATGCACGCTCAACAAAGGCTACACCATTGACCTAACACTCTTCCATATTTAAACATGTGATGTGCGTTCTTTTAATTCATTCCCAGCATCTCTGGGAATCACCAGTTCCTTACAGTTTTATTGCTTTTTCTCCTTCAGCTCAGCTGTTATTTAAAAAAAATTAACAACACAAAACAGAATGAAATTATTTTCAAACTTTTTAATTCAGATTGTCGACTTACCGACTGTAAGGACTCGGGGGATTGCTTGGCATCTCAAGCAACACTAATGATGGCTGGTCTCCAACTCTGTCTTTGGAATAAATAGGATCTGACCTACCTTAGAGAGTGAAAGATGGAGAGGGAAATGAGAAATTGCGTGAATACTCTGTAAACATGAAAAGAATGGTACCACCATGTGGAAATAGAAAAAGGCAAGAAACAGAAATTATATCCAGTGTACCTAAAGGTCTTGCTCATTTTGCCAGAGAACTTCAAGTTAGAAAAACAACAGGAAACATAATGACTGCTGAATATAGCATAATAGTGAACAAAGCAAGAAATACCATAGCTATATTAGATATTCCACTTGCATTTGCTTTACTACCAAAAACTTAGAAATTATACACTACTATTAAATATAGCCATGGCCACTAATATCCTCAGTGGGTCCTGTGTCAGCAGATGCTCTAGGCACGTAAGGTCTCACTTGAAAAGGGATGACCCCAAGACGGGCTACCAGTGGCTTTTTAAGAGCAGATAGTGGGTGTGTTATCATCTGTCTGCCTCCATGATGTAGAAGGAGATTATATAATCCAAACCTTTATCATGAACAAAGGGCTTAAAGGATTCCTTCATGATCCTCCCCTGTAATACCATGCAAAGAATGTGGGCAGAAACCGTCTACAAAGGATGGCAGAAGACTGCCACCTCCCAGTTATGAGCTAAAGTCAGCCACAAGACAAGGCAGCAGCTCATCATCTCAGTCTAGCCATGTATTAAACAGACAAGACTGAAATTTACCCTAAAATACTTGTCTATTACCTGATTCTTCTCTATCTTAGTCCCTGTTTATTTTTTTCCTTTTTTTTTCTTTTTCTTTTTTTCGTTTTTGGGACAGGGTTTGTAGTTTTGGAGCCTGTCCTGGAACTAGCTCTTGTTGACCAGGCTGTCCTCGAACTCACAGAGATCCACCTGCCTTTGCCTCTCGAGTGCTGGGATTAAAGGCGTGCGCCACCACTGTCCGGCTCCTTTTTATTTTTGCATTGGGTTTATTATATATATACTATATATTCATAAAATAGTGTAGTTATTTTTCAAAAGAATATGCATAAAATTTATTATTGCAAAGATTTGAAATAAAATAAATAAATAAGAAAACCATTCCCCAGAGTATTTTATTTTCCTAATGTGTTAATTTCCCCAGTTAGGCCTTCATGTTAGGCACCAATAGAGCATTATAACACTGTTGAAGATAACACAAGGGTAGATTTTACAGGATCATTTCCCCGCATCGTCTCTTTCTTTCCCCCTTGTTGGAGACTACATCATTAGTCATATAGGCTGGCCTTGAACTCACGCCGATTCTCTGGACTCAGCTTTATGAGTTGCTGGGATCATAAGCATGCTCCATTACACCCAGTTGCTTTGTCTTTCTTGAACCTCTGAAGACACCAGAAACTATATTTCCTCCTCCCAGCTTGGGGGCTGGAAACCAAGGCAGGCCCCTCACAGAGAGCCTGTGAGGTTTGGGAACTACCTGCATCCTCACGCTATATGACCGTCAGGAAAGGAGCCCTGGCAAGCCACTCACTGTAGAGTCAAGCCAAGGAAAATGGCTGATGTTTATTCAGCACTTAGCATATATATATATATACCAGACCTCCAAAGAACTTCATCTGTGTAGTCTCACTAATGTTCCTCATATAATGACTGAAATTCTTATCTGTGTTTTACAGATGGACATACTGAGGCAGACAATGGCTACCCCACAGTTGATGGCTATTCTCAGGGTTCACACTATCCATAATAACCTATTCCCTGGACCCCGCTCTTAATCACAGTGTTCTACAGCACTGTGCTTGACATGTATAGCAAAAGCCTCACCAGGAATCACTGAGATTTGTCTTTTAACAACAAAATGGATGTTTTAAGACAGGTTGCAGCCCTATTGTGATTTTGTTTCTCCCTGGGATCAAAATAATTGTCAGAATACATCACTGACTTTGACCTAAATATCAAAAGTAAATTGTAATCATATTTTCATGAATTATTCTCACAAACAGATTTTGGGGAAAAAAATAGCATCTTATCAATTCTTGAAACAAATGCTTTAAGTCTCTTCTAACACTAAGTGGAGCAAAGATAACAACATAAGAAAGTATATACAGCTTCTCTTATTTCTTCCACAATTTAAATTGCTACCCTCTAGAAAGAGACAGTATATGACTCAGTTACTTCTAAGTATCAGAGGTATTGATGGGGGGAAACAAAAGACAGAAGAGCTGAGAAAACTTGTCAATCAATAGTCGTCAATGCAGCTAAATTGGTGCCTTGTGATAGTAAGATGTCTAAGCAGAGAAAAGCCCAGTGAGTTAGAACATCCATCCCTTCCTCACTCTGGAACTTTCTAATTAAAATACAAGTAGAAGTGTGGGGGTAGGAAAAGAATTGAAAATGTCTGTAGAGAAGCGCTTCTGATTATATGTTCTTAGCCGTGCAAATGAAGGACTCAGGTTTCCCTCCTTAGATGCCCCCATTATAAATACCAAAGTCATGATTTTAAATGCAGTATAATTTACAAAGCCCAATCAACACCAGACAGACTTAAATGTTGCTTTGTTACTGTGACTATTTTCAGCTTTGATACACCTCACAGCTATCTTTGCAAGTAGAAGTGGCATTAGACAAAATGTTAACTATCGTTACATCTAAAAAGAAAAAAATCAACAGCAAAACAACTAAGCAATTCAGTAGTCCAAGATGATGCATAAATTTTGTAATGAAGCAAAAATACTTACTTGATTAGATTCTGTAATTTGATTACTGACATCATCTTGACTTGAATAACACAAGATGCATAGAACCTAACAATGTTTGAGAGAGTAGAACGAATTACCAGGAATGTAAGAAGACAGCTTCCTTATTTATTTGTCCCTGATTAATAACAATTAAACTGTCGGCTTTCTTCCAGATAAAACTTTGTCACATTTTGTTCAGCAATTAGGAATTTATAGAAATCTTCTCACAGATATATTTTTAATCAGTACTCTATAACGTGTAATGTACTGTGTATTGGGCAAGAAAGGATGGTGGTAGCCTACTTTAAAGGTCTATATTTCAACATAACGTGTAAAACCACAGTAAGCTAGCATTTGCATATATACAGGAATTTACATGTATTTCCTTGATTGAATTTCTTCATCCACTGGGGGTGGACAATTTTAAAAACCACTGAATTGAAGAAAACAATAATCTTGGATTTACTCCTGTTTATGAACAAAAACAGATCTCATTCAAGCAAAATCTCTTTTTCATGTCTTACTTTTCTGTATCCTCCGGTCTTGTCTATTCTGCACAGCATTAAGCCATCACTTCAAAACTGTAGCTGAGAGAGCACTTGCTTATTTTTTCTGATTTCACATTTAACAGAATTTTTGTTTTTAGATAGATCACAAGCTATCTCTTGGGGGGAAGATGTTCTGATAGCTTCTGCAAAGGGTGAGCAGTCTGTCCAGTGTACTGTCTGTCTGTCACTCAGCAGGAATGAAGAATCCTGTTACCTACAAAAGTATTAGGAACGTGCGCCCAGCTGAAAGCATTTACCCAATTCCAATTGTTCGAAAGTCGAAAATACTAAGAAAGATACTATTCCAGGAGCTACTGTTTAAAACAATGCAATCCCTGTTCAGAGTGAAATCTCGGTATTTAGAAATCTGAGTTAGTTTTTAAAATAATAACTGTGTATCCAAAAAGGAATTCCAAAGAAGCATTCTTATGCCAAACACGTGTTTTTAATTTTAATAGCATTGGCTTACCTAATATGTAGACCCTAATAATTGTGCCTTACATGTTGATAGTTTTGAATATTATTTTTGGTTTAGTTTGCAAAAAGATTGCTGAACAATAATGTAGAAAATGCAGTATCTGAAAGCATCAAATTGCTGTGGTTTATTGGAATTGCAAAATACTGTGGTTTAAAAAAAATAGTTCTGTTGAAAACTAATAATTGAAAACTGCCCTGATTTTAAAGGAAATTAAGATAGCCATATCCTTATAGGATAATGTCAAATAGAAAGAAATCATGTTCCCATACAATTGTGTTTGTTGGCATTTATATGAGAATAATAATGCCTTGCAGTTATTTTCATAGTTGTTCACTTAAAGTGGGATTAACTTCAACATCTTCATAATTATCTGAGATCACCCCCATTGAAAGTGGTATGGTAAAAACATATTAATGGTTACGACACTCTCACCATCTTAATACCAAACAGATTAACACACATGAAAGTAATAGTATAATTTGTACATGGGGTAATATGCCAGACCAATCTTATGGTGAAAAGAGAATTCTTATAAAATGGCACCCTTTCCAACTACCGCTTCCTATTCCTTGGGATATTAAAGCGATCAGCTGCCTGGATACTGATATAGGGAACATGCACGGGTACACGTGCCTCTGAGGATTCAGATGCAGCAGTTCTTCCCTTTTGCTACTCCAGAATTTATGAAGGCATCAGTCCTAAGATTTGCTTTAGTTAAGGCTGAGAGCTGCAGTAGAAGGTAAACTCTAGCTGGGATCATAAACTGAAAAGGGGGGAAAAGGTTTTTAATTGTGGGGGAAAAAAGATTGGTTATTGGCCATAGTGACCATGAATTAAGTTTATGACCAACAAACAAAAACGGACTGCATCTTACACATTCTTAAATAATATAGTTCCTGTCAGTATGGACTCCAGAGTGCCAGACAAGTTTTCTCTTCCTCAGCTTCCCCTGCTGGGAAAGCCGAATGGAAGGAAAATAGCCATCTGTCTGCAAAGTGACATGAAGCCATAGCTCCTCCAGTCACGCCCATCTTTCTTGAATCCACAGGAAAGGCAAACTGCATCCAAGACCGTACTATTTAATAATCTTTGTTGCACATGATAAACATCAGAATGGAGCATAAAATCTCGGGTGCAGGTGTCTCCCTGTCAGGTCAGGGATGGAAGTACTACGGGACAGCGCCTTCCAGTTCCAGCCGGCCTCGAAAAGGGGGAGTGCAGAGACTTAAATCATGTTGTTTCCACTTATGCAGGGAGAATCCATAAAAAGAGATTTATTATTGTATTTTCTGTTTGAAACGTAATATTTGCTATTTTTCTCCTCCAAAAGTGCTCCTCAGTATAGAGCAGAGTAAATATTACAATTTCGTTAAACAACAGCCAAGATTTAATTGTCTGTGAAATATAAGGCTTAGGAACTGACTTAACTACTGTTCTGCTGACACAAATGAGGCTCCCAGCACCGAAGGGAAGGCTACCCGAGAAAGAAAGAAAAGTGAGCTAGACGCCCCCAACCACATGTGTGGAAAAGCCTGTCCTAGGACAGGAGTTTGGTTCTTCCGGCAGATTTAAAGTAACTGTGTACAAAAAGTCAAGCAGAAACAGCTATGGCAAAGACAGCAAAACATGCTAACAGTTTACCAGCAAGGAAGCAGGGAGAAATCCAGAACCACTAGCCCGTACTGTAGAAAAGTTAGGAGAGAAGGGGAGAGAAGCTGGGGACTGAAAGGAAGCTGAAGACACAGCCCTGGCTTCCGTGTGTGGATTCTACCTTTTATTATTGTCGCATATATTTCGGTGGCTCAACCAGGAACCTGGAAAGTCACGGTTTACCCCCACTCTGCGCGCCCTTTGCACAGGGGTCTAGGCTAGGGCTCGGGCAAGCCCTTAGCTGGGTCACCCCTGTTCACGCCGCCCCCGCCTCTCCCAACAGTGGCTCCTGGGTCGCTTCCTCCAGCCACTTGGGGTGCAGAGAAGTCAGCTGGACCGCAGTGAATTTGCCCCGGTGGCACCAGAGGCACAAGCCCAAGCCCGTAATTGCAAAGCAAACAAGGTTGAAATGTTGGATTCGCCTCCATCGTGACAAGATCTACGCTTTTGCCGCCAATTTGTTTGTGCAGCTCTATTTCAGGGCACTTGATTGAGGAAATGTTGAAAATAGCGGTGAGGGTTTCCCTAATGAGACCGGGTTGGGGGGAGGTAGGGGGAGCGGTGGCCTTCCCTCTGCACCAGGGGCTCTGAGGTGAGCAAGAGAGGCAGCGCGGTTAACCCCTTCCTGCCCGCATCGGGCGAAAAGTTCTCCGGAGACGCCTGGGGGAAGGTGCTGGCTCACGGACCCCAGCAGCGACCTCTCCTAACCTGAAGGTAGTGAATTCCTCTCCCTCTACCCTCCCCAGAGAGGGGCTTTGAGATCGACCGAGAATTTGGCTAGAATGGGTGGGGAAAGAACCCAGGACTCAGTTCAGGCCTGTACCCCAGGAGGTCAATAAATCGGTATTAGCCCCGGCCGCCCCAGGTTCCCCTGCCCCGGGGCCGCGGCAGGTCCTTGTTGAGGACAGCAGCGACCTCCCAAGAAACCAAGTTTTGTGCTGCTGGAGGCCAACGAGGCAGAATGCAGCGAGTGGGCAGACCAGACGCCCTGAGTTAGGCCGCACCGGAAGGCCGCACTTGGCCCGCTGACGCCCAAGGCTGTCGCGCTGGATTTGGGGGGCAGCTAGATCCAGAGGGGAATTTAAAATAAAAATAAATAAATAAAAATTAGAAAAAATAAAATAAACGAAGGGGCGGGAGAAAATAGGTGAATGATTACTGAGCGCAGCCTGATATCAAACAACACTCTCGAGGGCGCCTTGATCTTTTTAATCTAGCTCACAGCCCCCAGGTCTGTTTCATTTCCACCACTGTTTCAATGAAGTGAGAAGCTAAGGTACTAACCGAGGTGGTGGAGTGTTAAGGCCGCCTTGGCTACCTCCAACTCTTGAGTTTGGGGTACTTGGAATGGGTACCAGAGAAGCCGAGCCAAGTTGGTCCTGCTGCCTGCAAGCCAGACTGATCTGGAAGACACTTTCCCCAGTGCCCGCAAAGGCTTGAGGTTGAAGGTCTTGTTCCTTCATAAATGGCTTCCAAGTCGCTTACCAGCTCTGATAGCCTTCAAGGTAGAATAAAACAACCTGATTGCAACTAGAACGTCCGGGTTTCTCTAAATCGCCTGCCCACCAGTTGTGGGGGCATCTTTTTGTGCAAAGCATTAGTTGTGGGTTTTTTTGTTGTTTTTTTTTTCAGGAAAGGAGAAGTGAACACTGTGTGCTCAGAGAACAGCAAGGGTGTATGCACTGCCCCACCAGAAAGAAGTTCAGAGAATGGGGGGCTTGACTTGGGTGTGGAAGGAAAATCTGTAATCAGAAGGCCTCCTGCTGTGTTGGGAGAACTCTGGAAGGACTTAGAGGCAACGGTCAAGTGGGGTTTCTTTGCTTGCTTGGGAAGGTGGGCCTTTTGTCAAAGAGGTTGGCCAGTCAAAAGGTGCCAGACCCACACTTGGCAACGACATGAGCGTCTGTCTACCGCCAGCATCCATCTCACAGTCCCCTTGTAACTCGGAGAATATCAGGCTGGACTAGTCCTGAGCCAAAATTCCAACCCGGTGTAAGGCTGAAAGCCGGGTTGGATTTTGGTAGTTTGGGAAGTTGGTAGTCTTCGACCAGCTTTGTAGCCTCTATGGAAGGGAACTGTGAAGGGCAGAGACAGTAAAATGACACTAGGGGCGCTCTCACCAGAGAGCCGGCTTGAGCTCTTTTCCCTGGGGTCTAATCTGAGCTGTACCTTGGCCAATCTGAAGTTTCTTTCTGAAGTCACACTCTTCTGTAGATGGCAAGAGAAAAACCCCAGGAGGTGAAGAAGGCTGGTTTCGTTGTTCTTGCTCGAGAATGCCTTCTGTCAGCAAAAAAAAAAAAAAAAAAAAAAAAAAAGCACCAGTCACACGGGTTTCCTGAAGTATCCAAATGCATTCTCAATGGAATTCTGCTTTTCCTGTATGCAAATAACGGCCTCGTTTGAAGTTGGATGCTTTGCAAGAAAAATGCAGTTCCACTTTTTCATTCCTCGAGATTGGGGCCTGTGTTGACTTAAATGGGCACTCACACAAGTATGAAAAAAAAGAAAACCATTCTCTTTTGGAAAAATGGAACAAAGTAGCGCTTCTCCAATCAGAGTGCAGATACATAAATCGGTAACAACAAATTTGCCTCCTAGTGCTGCGCATTTCCAGCAAGCATCCTGACTTCTCTGTTTATATTATGACTTTGCTGCCTGCAATTATTTTTATTTTAATTTTCTGTCACTTTAACAGAAGCCAGACCCTTTCCTTTTAATGTTTTGTACACAACATGTTCATTTTGATAAGATGTTCTTTCCTATCCTCTTCTGGTTTGCCTTTCCTTGTTTAGAGTTCTAGATCACAAGTTTCTAATATTTCTGCCTCTTTTTTTTTAAGAATTTGTCCCTGTCTTGCTTTATTTGTTTGTGTGAAATTTAGTTTGAAAGGAGATCAGAGAGAGCAGGAGGGGTTTGTAATAAGAGAATGACCGAATGACCTAAAGGCTGATTATCTATCATTAACTGGAGACTCGGTGTACCCAAATTACCAGGAAGACCTCAGTCTGCCGGATCCTTACCCGGCCAGAAAGCAACCGTGGAATGCACACACTGAAAAAGACCCATGACATTGCAAGTGAGGACATTGCTTAAACATAGTTTTCTTGGAGGAATTCTCCTTCAAAACTCAGCTCCAGCTGAAGGAATAAATCACTAAGTCATAATATGTCATGTACAGGTAAAAAGAATCGGTACTCAAATACTAACTTTCGAGTTTTTTGCAACTGACTTTCTCGTATTGTTTCATTAAAACCAAAATTGCAGGTAATTGTCTAAGCGCCAGAGAATATTGAGAAATCAAGACAAGCTGCTTTTGATCTGCTCAACCACGGACTTGTAAAAATCGAAGTTTGCCATTAATATTGACAATAAAAGTGTTTCTTTTTGTTAACCTGAAACCTAACCATCCTGGTTCAAGTCCCTTCCTTGTCTATAAGCAAAGACTGCAGAAGAATGCAGAAAGAACTTGTAAGGAGCTGTCAGAGCTAAAGCAATCCATCTATGTGCTTCTGCAAGTGAAGCCACATTGTGGAGACTTCCCTCAAGTGCCCCCAATATGGCACTTAGGACTGGGAAGAAACAGGACTCGGGTCATAAGTAAATTCTCCAGCTCCACAAATGACGCATCAGAAGCCCCATGTGTTAAGCGGCCATTTCATTCCTATTTTATTCTGGACCCCAGACTGGATGGCATGCTAGCTTAAATCCATTGCTGGCGAGTTCAGAGAGCGGGAATGCAAAATCACATTCACATTCTCATCGGAATTCTAAATGGTTTCTTTACAGCTCGGAGGGAAAAAAAGAATTCTTTTTATCTTTCATTTTTATTTTATTATTCTGTTGTTTTTATTGTGTTTCTTTTTTATTTGTTAAGTGCTGGGAGTGTAAGCCAGGGTCTACTTCTCAAATATTTATCCAGCCCTGAAATATTTCTATGTGTATGCAGCTCTTAGAGTATGTTGTATAAATCCTGAGGGATGTATTGTCTTGTAACACTTTTATTCTAAGCCCAGGATTTTACTACAAAGCGGCAAAGGTCAGATTTATCATACTTCTTGAGACTACTATAATAACAACTCATAGGTTAAATATAATATTATTATATGTAATACTATCTTTTGCAATGCCTATTCACAGCACATTTTATGTTGCCTTGAGCCTGAATGAGTTATTTTTAATTTACAGATACCTGTCAAAGTACCAAATTCTTCTTCATCAATGAGAACTCTCCTCAGCAGCAATCATCTCGTTAATGCAAGAACGCAGTCATGGGTTATTGAAGAAAATGGAAGATCTACTCCAGGTCATAACGGACAGTAGGATTTTCCATAGAGAACTTAAGGATAAACTAGTGCCTCGTTCTTCCACGAGTCTCAGGTTCAGTGCCAAGGGCAAGTAATGTATAAGCCCCAACACTTCTGTAGAGGGGTTAAGTTATGGGAGAAGAAAGAAAGGGAAATGGGAGGAGGACTGAGAAGAAAAAATAAGGGGAGAGATGTCTAGGCATTTAGCAAGTCCTGGCTTTACAGTTTGCTAGGCACACTTGAACTAAAGAGTTCATTTTTTAAAATCAGCCTCCCCATAGTCATCCCTGCCTTTGAACCAGCCCCTCCCTCCTCCATCTGCAACAGATCTGTTTTGAATGGAGAACTAAGAGGAAGAGGGTCTACTCCCCAAATGCTCCACCCTCCCCCAAAAGCCAAGAAGAAATTGTTCAGAAGAAACGAAAGCCACATAAGAGTCAAGGGCACCTTCTCCTGCCCTTTGCTTTTTTGAAGCAGACGTAAGAGTTCAATCGCCAGGATTCCCTACTTTGAAACATTGTTGCCATGCCTGTACACAACCACCACAAAAGGAAAAGACAAAAGCCCTATCAGAGGGTGACCTTTGCTGCCACTCAGCTGGGAGGCCTTGTTCTGGATGTCCTAAAACACAGAGGAACTAAGTGGCTAACAAGTAATGTGACAGAGTGCCCCCCAGTAGAAAAAAGGCCTGCAGGGCGATGAGAATGTCTAAGAAACAGTATCTTTGGAGCAGGTGAGGCAGAGCTTGCATCTTCAATAAGATTCCTTTTCCTGACACCTTCTGGACTTGGTACTCCTTTGGGGTTCTTAGCATGTTCTGGAGTTCACCGTGGTATAGATAGTTAAAGGAATGTTCATGATCAATTCTCTGCTACTTTAGTTAGGAAAGGAAGGTAAGAAGAGGTCTGAAAGATGATGAAGGGAATTGAGCCATAATTCCTGTAAATATAAAATGTGTGTTTATGACCTTCTGGCCTGGTTCTTCTCAGAGCCAGTTTATTTTGAGTATTCCTGAGCAAAGCACAAGATACAAAACTGTCTTTGCCTTTGAAATAATAAATACCTCGAAAAGATCTGAATTTCCCCTAAAAAGAGACTGAAGTTTAAAAAAAAATATTTGGCTTAAACAGAGCTTAAAAGAAATATCTCACCGGGGCAAAATGCTTGCAAGGGGGGTCCCCAGCCTTTTGCTTGCTCTTTGATTTCTTTTTCAGAGAAAGAAAATGCTAGTAAAAGAAAAGAGACAAGTGACATAGGCGCAAAACAAATGTTTGAAAGCAGCCTTGCTGGTTTGGCTGAAAGAAGATGTACTGTGAAACACTTTGGATACACTATCAGCGGCAGAGAAGTCTATGGACAAGGAATCTCCAGCACTACCCAGGACCTGGGCTGCCTTCCTGTGGTGATGTACAGACCCAGGACCGCTCAGCCCTAGGTCTCCCAGGAGACAGATGACCCTCTGTAAGGTTCCTCCTGGGCACCCAGAATGGCCCACAGCCAGCATCATCACAGTTCCTTGGTCTTTGGGGATTCGAAATGTGTACCCTAAGGGAGTAGTTCTCCAGAGGCCTTAATAGTACAGCCCAAGAGTGAAGGAGCAGGCTGATATCTAAGCTGGCAACTCTACACCTGCCTTCTCAGCCCACCTTCTCCCTGATCACCAGTGCCACCTTCTCCACCACATCAACCCCTGCATGGCAGTAGGCCACATAAAATGGGGACAAACTTAACACAGCTTCTTAGCTTGGTAGTTTTGCAAAGCAACAAGCTAACCCCACATCCTAAGCTTCCTGAATCAAACGGGTCCAAAGATGCTAAAATGAAAAGGCGAACAGACCTATTAAGGACACCACTCAGTTAGAGCCAGCCAGCTACTACAAGGGAGAAACCACCAAAACTTACCCATTTGTCCCCTCTCTCCAGCTACCTCCAGATTGCCTTTCTGACGCTCTTGTCTCTGCATTAGGGTTTCTGAGCTACACGAAACATCAGCCCCCTGGTTTGTACCTTAGCCCATAATGGTGCTGTCGGTGCAGAAAGATGGTCAGATTGGCCTCTTTTACGGCCCCTTTTCTGCCCCCATACTATCCACTTCTTTTATCACTTGTGAGGATGCTATCTGGAGCCAGGCTTCTTGTCGTTATTGGTTTGAATTTAAAAAGCATGAAAGGGGGGCTAAAAGTAGCAAGTTCTGGTCCCTAGATTCCAGGACCACTAGGAGACAGACAGCTTATCCATCCTTAGCCCTATCTTTCTCTGGATTCTTCTTCTATCTCCCAAGCCTCTAAAAGTCGATTTCCTAAGGCAGCCAAGAAACTCACTTGCTTATTTTTTTCTTTTATCCTTGCTGGCCACGGCACAATCATCTTACTTGGTCTACCTGCTCTTAAGGCCTACATATTTTTATAAACAGACTTTTTAAAAAAGTGTATCGAATGTCAGAGGATTGAACTCCTAGTATTTACTGGTTCAGGGTACCCTCCTGGTGAAAATGTAAACAGAATCCTCCACCGCACTACCCCTATTCTTTCCTTGAAGAAATAGTTCTCTTGAAAACTCTCACTGTACCCCCCCCCAACTACAGACCCACCCAAGTTGGGTCATTATTTTATCCTGCTACCAAACACAATCCTCTGGGCTGGTTAGCAAGACTGGTTCTAGCTATTTCCCATCCAGGATTTGTTCTCTGTCTTAGGACACTGCTGGGAGCTGAAAAGGAAAACTGGCCCTATGGACAGAAGATAGGCCTCAGTCTTTGAGTTTTCTCCTTCTCTGCCTCCTCGCTCCATATATTCATATTTTAAAACTCTCAGTGAGACTACCACAATGCAGTAGCCAGCAGGATCTCAGTTGGGAGCCCATGGGAGCAACCAGTTGCTCTCCAATTCCTGTCAACCTGGCTTTCGAGACCGAACCATAGCCAGCCAGGACTGCCCATGCGGAATCCTTAGGCTGGGTTCTCTTTGATGTCTGGAACCAGACTGCCCCTGCTTCCAAAGAACGATGCCCAAGTTGGAGTCACTGGTGTGCCTTCTGCCTGGCTACTTAGTTCTCAAGGCCAGCCAGCCCTAAACTTGTTCGAAATTACAGCCTACGGGCATCTGCTGCACACCCTGTTGCACACCGACCTCCCTCGTGCGAGTGAGCGGAAGGAATCTTCACACAGGCTTGGCCTCTCCAGGCATCTGAGGCCAAGGCCACAGGGTGATTTCAGCTTCTTCCACTGACCGCCTCCACCCGTGCTGCTAGGGGTCTGCCTGGGTGCCTCGCGGCCGGCTCACTTACAAGTATAGAGATCCGTTTTCCGTTCTAATGCGTTCAAGATCGCCAAGGCAAGCAGTCTAAACATCCACGAGCCTTCCTCCCTGCCTGCCTCTTAAACAGCCGTTTAATGGCTCCCCTCCGATAACTAAACCTGGTTTCCACAGATGCCCGCTTTTATGGGGGAGGCAGGAATGCAGAGATATATTTATATGTTTGTTCATAAAAGCTAGAAAATAAGCTTCGAACACGCTGTAAAAACTATTGAGTTACTTACCAAACAGGCTAGTTAAAGCAGCGAAACACGGGTACTCGCCACACCACAGATTCGAGAAATCGAGGTGCCCCACTTTGAAAACCTCCAAAGTCTGTCTTGGGGTTGCTGCACCAGAAGAGTATGCAAATGAGTGCATCTACAAACCGAAGTTCCCATCCACGATCTCTGCAAATTGTCACTAGAACCCGAGTCATCCAAATCAATTCCTAAGCAAAAGAGTCACTGAAATTTTTCCAGCGTCTACGGGGTCAAAAGAGCGCTGGGTACCAGCCTGGTCAAAGAGAGTCGGCTGCTCCCAACTGCACCTTAATGGGGATCCGTACCGCCGCCACCAGACTCTTGTCGCCACCACACGCCCCCCCCCCCATCACTTCTTCGGCGGCACAAAACTACAGGAAGCTGCCTGCTCGGTTTTGTGCCTCAGTTACCTACCTCCCCCCCACAAAAATAAAATACTTGACAAAAGCATTATCTGCGTTCCTTCTTCCCTTCACCCCAACCCCCCCGTAACCAGAAAAGAAAGTGAAATAATACTGTACCTGGTTTGAGATTCTTCAATATTGGGGGGGGGGGAGGTTTAATAGTGAAGCATCTATTAAACACTTGAATTAACCTATGGCTGATAAAAAGTTTTTTTAACCCTGCCCCCCCCGTTTTAATTATCTTATAGTTATGAGTGGACAGCCAATCCTAGAAGAGGACCTCAGCAATTAGCAACGTGAACATCAAAAAGTTTTATTGCGGAGTGCGCGAGGCGCCGCCCCCGCCGCCCCGGGATTGGCGTGAGGAGCCTCTGACGACATATATTAACCCGAGCGGCCCTAAAGATGTAGCTGTACATGGAGATCTTGCTGGGAAAATCGACTTCCTCCCCTCATCGAGTCCAGCCCAGAAGAACCGTCGCCGCCACCCGGGAGCTCCTACAGCCACAGTGCACACCCTTCCGAGAGCCCAGTCGCCGCTTCTCAGCTCCAAGGCGCCTTCAGGGGCCCCAAATTCCTGTCGCGAGAGGAGAGGATCTTAGAAAATGGATGCGCTGAGACCTCTCTGCAAAGCCTCCGAGAGAGCCTGAGAGGAGCGAGGACAGACACGTTACTCGCAGCTTTTAAAAACAAATCACACTCAAGGACCAAAACAACCAAAAAATTTATTAAAACAATAAGCGCCCAAGAACCCAGAACGGGCTGGTGGGGGAGGGGAAGGGGCGGGAAGAGGAGGGTCGCACCGAGGTAACTCCACGCTGAGCAGCGACCCCGCAGCCTCCCGGCACAGCCGGGCCGGCTCCTCTAGTCCCGGCTCGGACTCTCCCGGGATTCCAGGTCAGCTTCGGAGTCAGGAGTCCCGTGCCCCGGCAACTGCGGGACAGCCTCGCGGGAGCCGGCCGGCACTTTTGCATGAGCACCGGAGCGCTCTGTCTAGACGCTGCAGCCGGGAAAGCGGGAGCCGGCGCGCGGGCTGTAGAGCCGGGCAGGCAGCGGCGGCGGGCAGGGGCGCACCGTGCCGGGACCAGCTCGCCGCGCCCCATGGGGAGCCGGCGGCCGCGGCGCAGCTGAGGCGGGCCCGGCGGGCCAGGCGCGGGCCCCGGGCTGCAGCGGCCCCCTCTGCGGCTGCCGGGCCGGCCCGGGAGCCCGGGGGTTGGGGGGTGGGGGGTGGGGGAGGCCGCCGATCGTCGAGGCCGGGGCCCGGGCGGAGGGCGCGGCGGGTCTGCGCGCACGCTGGGGCGCGTGGAGGGCCACGGAGGGCGAGATGAGTCTGGTGGGGGGCTTTCCCCACCACCCCGTGGTGCACCATGAGGGCTATCCGTTCGCCGCCGCCGCCGCTGCCGCTGCCGCCGCCGCCGCCAGCCGCTGCAGCCACGAGGAGAACCCCTACTTCCACGGCTGGCTTATTGGCCACCCGGAGATGTCGCCCCCCGACTACAGCATGGCCCTGTCCTACAGCCCTGAGTATGCCAGCGGCGCCGCCGGCCTGGACCACTCCCATTATGGGGGAGTGCCGCCCGGTGCGGGGCCTCCGGGCCTGGGGGGGCCGCGCCCGGTGAAGCGCCGAGGCACCGCCAACCGCAAGGAGCGGCGCAGGACTCAGAGCATCAACAGCGCCTTCGCCGAGCTGCGGGAGTGCATCCCCAACGTGCCTGCCGACACCAAACTCTCCAAAATCAAGACACTGCGCCTGGCCACCAGCTACATCGCCTACCTCATGGATCTGCTGGCCAAGGACGACCAGAACGGCGAGGCGGAGGCCTTCAAGGCGGAGATCAAGAAGACCGACGTGAAAGAGGAAAAGAGGAAGAAAGAGCTGGTCAGTACTGGGGCACGGGGCGGAGAGGGGCTCGGGGTTCGTGGGACCGCTGTTCGGGTCTTCCTAGTAAAGTTAAGAAATTGCACACCTCATTCTTTGGATGCTCTGTGCGCCAGTTTGTTTTCACCAGGTTGTGGTGGGGATGGTTTTCTGCAAAAGGTGGGAAGACTCGGGGATGTCAGCGGCCGGATGAGAAAGGTTTAGACGCTCGCTCGGAGTTTCTGGTCTTACCTTGAGGTTCTCTATTCCTCTAGCCATTTAGAACTGGCCTCCTAAACTGTAGGGACTGACCCATCTCCCAATCGCACTGGCCGGGTCCCCTCATTCTGAGGCCATTAGAGCTATCTTTTGGTTCCAATTCAAGTTTTCCTTTCTGGGTTCCAGTTATTTCACTATTGATCACATTCCCCACTCTAAAACGAAGGCTGCCTCTGGCTCCAACACTAAGGAAATGTTATGTTTATTCACACTGCTATGGCACGGGAGAGGTGACCGGTAAACGTTAGGTACCTTTAACGTAAAAAATGCAACTTTAGTTTCTCTTTGATTGTAATGTTAAACCGTAATTCCCAAGCGCTGGACGTCACGAGTATTTCTTACTTTATTTGGATGTTCATTTTAAGAGTTAAAAAAAAAAAGGAGGCATTGTGGTCATTGTTATTAACACTAACACGAATTTATGCTAGACATTTAAAGTGTTCTCAGGTCCTTACCAGCTGCCTGGAAATGGTGCTGGGGATAGGTCTATGGTCAGTTAGGAGGAACCTGGGAAACAATTCCATTTGTGGAGGTTTCCTCCTTTGTGGCTCCAAGCCCTCTGATTGCTGCGTAATGGAATGACCTTCCAAATAACCAGAGCTTTCAAGGGCCTTGAAGACGAACTGCACAGGGCACAGAAACGTGCTGCCTGGCCGGAGAGGCCCAGGCCAGAATGTGGGGTCGCTTTGAAAGTAGGATCGCGAAAATGCAAGGCAGATTTAGCACCGGCCCCTGCCTCCTCTCCTTCACTAGCAGGCAAAGGGAAAATAAGACCCAGGACTTTCCTGTAAACGACTAGAAATCAGGCCGTTGTTTATAAACTTTCCACTGGGCCCTTGAGCATTGCGAGGGGAGGCCTCGGATGTAGCAAAAACACAGGAAACCTGCCTAACTTCTGCTGGAGCCGGTACCCGGAGTAGCCCCTTCTTAAGCTCTTGTACTTAAGTTGTGTCCTCCAGCCTGGGAAGGGCTAAGGTAACGAGGACCAGGTATCCTCCCTAAACGTCTCTTTCCATTTCTCTCCCCTCTTTCTGTTTAGAACGAAATCTTGAAAAGCACAGTGAGCAGCAACGACAAGAAAACCAAAGGCCGGACAGGCTGGCCGCAGCACGTCTGGGCCCTGGAACTCAAGCAGTGAGGAGAAGAAAGAGAGCTGGGGAGCTCCGGGCAGAGGCGCCAGATGCAGACCCAGGACTCTCCGAAAGCCCTCGGACTCCCTTCTGAGGACTTCTAGCAGTTGGATAATCCGGTTTATTTATGTGCAATTTCCTTCCCCCATTTTTTGCCCCCCCCTTTGAGGCATCCGCTCCCCAACTCCCTCTCCAAAAAAAAAGTGGATATTTGAAGAAAAGCATTCCATATTTTAATATGAAGAGGACACTCCCGTGTGGTAAGGGACCCCGTCCTTCTGTGTGTGAATGTTCCCTCTTGGCTGTGTAGACACCAGCGTTGTCCCCTCCCCCACTTACCCAACTCCTTCCAGATAAAGAAGTGGACACTAGTGCATATGTGAAGTGTATCTTTAATCCTCGGCCTTTGGATATAAATATTCCTGGGGGTTATAAAGTTTTATTTCGAAGCAGAAAGCAGGGCCGCTACCATTTGTTTTGCGGGTCGGTTATCTAGTGCCGTCATTTCAAATGTCCTCGTTCCCCATTCGAAGATGTTTCCACCAGCTACTTGTTTTGTGCACTTCCGTCCTCCAAAACTAAGTGGAATTTAATTAATATTGAAGGTGTAAACGTTGTGAGTATTCAATAAACCACTGTGTGTTTTTTTACAAAAAAAAAACCTAATCTTTATATGGGTGATACCTCAAAAGAATTTTGAAAACAAAGCTGTTATCCTTGTTTTCATAGTATTTAAAATATTCAGAAGTAAACTAAATTATCGTAATTGCCTCCAACTTTATTTGAAAGAGTCAGTGGTTCTAATCAATCAATGTGACCTGAGGCTTCCTACATGAAGGAGCGCATATTAAAGTGAAGTGTCCCAGTGAAAAGCCTGACCAAAGGCCTGGGCTTCCATCCAGTGGTATCTCTTTTCTTCTTCCCGAGCCTCTCAGGAGACTTTGGGCGGTCTTTAGGAGTGCCTGGCTGGGAGAAGGGCCTGTGCTTGGTGCGGAAGGTGGAAGGGTGCCCTTGTTTTATAGGTATCAATCGGAAGCCCCGTGCCTGGCGCTTCGTTTTGTGTTTGGGGAGCGTGTTTTTTCTGTGGAGGAGGTGTGAGGAGTATCCCCGGCCTTATTACAGGCACAGGAAATAGTCTGGGGCGTTTAGTTCAAAATATAGGGCTTTCATCCAAGGTTTTTTTTTTTTTTTTAAGACAGAGAAAAAAGGAGAGGAGGGGGTTTTGCTCGCCGTCCAGATCGGAAGATTCTCATCTGCGTGGTGGCGATGGGGGAGGGGAGTCTTTTGAAAGAGTCTATGATTAGGTAACAAGGAATTTTACGTCAAGTAAGAAATCGCGAACAAGACCACAGATTTAAAGGGGGGCGAGAGGTTGGGTTAGATTTACAAGGAGCTACAGGGAACTCAATATTAACTGCTCGGTGTCTGAAGTCTTCGATGCTGCAGCCAGAGCAAGTGGCGACCTCCCCTTGTCTAAAAGCGGTCGGGAACTTCACCCAGTCCCGGTCTCTGCTGTGTCCGGGTCCTGTACCCCAGAAGAAAGTCCCTGCGGCCTGCTTTTCTCAGCGAGGGCTTGGTTAGATAGAGCTTTACTCTTAGCTCTAGAAATCAAAGAAACTAGAGTACTGTTAAGAAGGGGCTTTTTGGGGGTGAAGAACTAGGGAGGAGGGGAAGGATTTTGGGGAGGGAGGAAGATGAAAAGTATTAAACCGGTTTGTTTCATGAAACTCATGTATATAAATTCGGTGCTATAGAGGCTTGCCAAAGGGTCTCCGTCTTTAGCCATCCCTGTGGTGATGTTCACACCTTGCCTTCGGGCACGGACCTTTGAGCATTCCCATGGCTCTCTGACCGGAGGTGGTCTGCAGTTAGCCTGACCAGACCTTCGTGGGTGAGGGTGGGGGGCGGGATGAGTGGTATTTCGGACTTCTGCGGATGGCTGACAACACAAGGGCGAAGGGTTAGAACAACTAGGCCAAAGCGATCTGAACTTTCTCCCCTTAGGTCAGCCGGCACTGGGCCGACCTGGTGGGCGAGGGGCTGTGTTTACAGACACTTGCCTTTGTTTATAGGGGGGGGGGAATAGCCCAGGTTTTCTGTAGCTCTTGACTGTTTGGCCAAGCGGCTCTTTCCTTTTGCCTGCAAAGGTCTACTACATCTTTACTTTTAACAGCTCAGAAGGAAGATTACAGGTTCTAGAGGTAGAAGAAAGGGAGCTAAGAGAGTGGCCAGTGAAGGGACTGGTGGTGGTTTAAAGACATTTCTTATCTTCCCCATGAGCCTGGGCTTGGGCCTGCTTGGGGCTTCTCTTTGGGCCTTAATACACTCTTGGTTTATTCAGGCTTTCTGTTTTACTAAAAACCAGCACAGGGAAGTAAAAGAGCTTGGTGTGCTGTCCTGGTGTTACAGTTTCACTAATCCTCTCTTTAGATGGCCACCCTAGGTATCCACCCCCTTTGACTATCCAAGGCCACTGAGCTGCAGGGCCTTCTCTCACTCCAACCTGCCAGTACTAGGCCCTGACACCGAATCCCACGCTACTATTTCAACCTGCCAGGAAATCCCAGCAGGCTAGAAATCAAGCTGCCTTAATACTTCAGCCAGCAGAAAGCCCTGGGTGCTCCAGCATCTCAGTTGAGCGACCCCTCTAGCGAGCCACAGTCCTGAACTAGGAGGACACTTCAACCTCCAGAACACAGATTATTCTTTCCCTCAGTCCCGAATCTCAATTGTTCCCAGCATCCCTATCCGCCCAATAAACCTGCCTTGCCTTGTCAGACCCCGATGAAGCGATGAAGTGAGCAGGATTTCTGCTGTACTTCCCATGTTTTTCTCGTCTACAAAACGTCTCTTTTTCTCCTTTGTTTAAAAGCAGTAGAGGGCAAAGACCCCAAGCTCCTGCTTGTGGGACGGGCTAAAAGGCCTCTGTTTTAATTGCTCTGATAATGTGTTTGCTGCCATTTTGTTAAGAGCAATCACTCCTGCAGCGAATTCACAAGCATTCTAGACAGACCGGAGCCGACAAAAATGTAGGATTTGACGTTAAAAGCTAAATGGGAAGCTGGGGTGCGGAAGGTGAATTGATGGTCGATCTGGCTGTCAGGGTTTGGCCCCAGACCTCCACGCACGCACGACGAAAGCCTGATAACCCTGGAGCGTCTGCAAGCACCCTGGAGCGTCTGCAAGCAAGCTAGGGATCTCTCTCTCTCTCTCTCTCTCTCTCTCTCTCTCTCTCTCTCTCTCTGTGTGTGTGTGTGTGTGTGTGTGTGTGTGTGTGTGTGTGTGTGTGTGTGTGTGTCAGAGTGGACCTCAGTATTCTTCTCAGCTCAGTCTTTCCGGACTTTCGTTCCAAGAGAGGAGCATTGACAGCAGCTTCCAGAGCTCGGGTAACAAATGAGAGCTAGGTCACTGGGGGTGGAGGGGGCTTTGCCTGCCTCCTCCCTCCGCCCCAGGGCCACACTAAGGAAGTAGGGAGTCAGGGAGCTCTGGTTAGGCCCGTTGGTTGCAGTATTTTCATTGTGGGCCTCAGATCTTAGGCCGCCTTTCTGGGTTGTAAAAGGCTTTTGATTTCACCCATGAAAATGGATGCAACAGTGTCTTGAATGAAGACACTCTTGGGGACCCTCCGAAAATGTGTCTGCCTGAATCCCACGTGGACCGGTGGCCCAGTCCCCGCCCCTCACCTGTGGTCCTGCTGGCTGCTGCCCCAAAGCTAGAATCTCAGAACTAGCATCCTGCAATGTCAAAGTAGGTGGAGAGAGGCAGGGGGCAGTTAAGGATTTCAGATTTGGCAGAAGTGTGGAAATTGAGAATGATTTCCAATGCAAAACGACAAACTACAGGAGGCGGGGGCTTTGGAACTCCTCTTGAGAGACTTTGAGGGGGAGAACCTGGGCCAGGTACGAGGGCCTGAAGTGTTTCCAAAAGGACAGCAAACTGTAAAAGATGTCACAAAAGTCTGGACTTGCATCTGAACAGAGGGTCTCCAAACTGCAGGCCGGCTCCATTATCCCTGTGTCTTTAAACCTGTGCTATTTCTAAAGTCGTTTGCACAGGTAGTGGGTTTCTCTTGGATTGCCGCTTGACATGCGCCTTGCTTCTCCCTGTGTTTGAACTATGTCTACGTACTCGGAGTTGGAAGAAAGGTTGGCCAATGGATGCAAAGCGGAGTTGGTTTTAGAAGGAAGTTTGTGGTGGCATAAGCCCCATAGACTGCTGAATCTGGGCCCTGGCCACTACCCATCCAGTCATGCTATCTTAACTTGGGAGAACCGGGCCTTTCAAAGTCAAATCCTCCGGCCCAGATCTTCACACGAGGAGAGGGCGCTAACGAGTCTTCCGAACACGCGAGAATTCTCTCCAGTCCAGTCCCCCAGCTTTTGGATCTCTAGGACAGAAAGAAAAATCTCAGGAACCGCCCTCAGACTGGGGTTCAGAAATCGGAGACCCCCACAGCCTAAAAGGTTCGCGACGATGCAATGAATTGCTCTTGTGGAGATTATCGGGGTGGGGGTGCATTAGGTATTTTTAACTTTTTAAAAGAGGAAGAAGGGGACCGCTCCAAAAGAGGAAACCAATCCCACGTTTCCGGGGGCCGGACAGTTCTAAAAGCGCCGCCTCACCACCCAGCCGGTGTGCTACAGTGCACAGTAACTGTCTGCCCCAGTTCTAATTAGCCTAAGACGGCTGAGCTGCTTTGGCCGGCCGGCCTTCTAGAAGTTAACGCAACAGAATCTCGGACTCCTGCGGGTTCTAAACTTCTTCCCGGGTTCTCAACGTTCCACCCTACCCAGGCCGGTTCTTCATCCAGGAGCGCGAGCATCCAATCCCCTGCACACACATTCCCTCCAAATTTCTCCCGGCATTTCGGCCGCTTTGATGATCAGATGGTAGAGCCCTGATTACAAATTTATTCCCGGCCTCTCTGTCCGTCTTTATCTCTGCTATTAAGGACATCTGGGAGTGATTAGTGCCGCGCCTGCGCCCGGCCGCGCTCTCCTATCTCGCCGCAGCGGGGCCCAGAGCCTCGCTGACGTCAGGGCAGACGGCTCGGAGCCATCCCAACAGAGCTGGGTGTAATCGGCTGCTGCGCGGCCAAGTTCTCCCGGGGCCAGGCAGGCAGCTGGAAAACTCCATCCGCCTGCGCGAAGAGACCTTCTAAATATATATATTTTTAGCCTAGAACACTTTTTTGTTTTCCTTGTTTGGGGTGAGAAGGGGCCAGTTGGTGATGCTTACTTGAAACCTTCCAACCCTGTCCGTCATGAGCATTCTTTAGTAAAGCCTTCTTCGATTGGTCCCTACCAACCTTAGCTCTTTGGCTACCCCTGAGCCAAGCGCTGCTTCCCTTCTCGAGCAGAGTCAGGAAAGTAACGCCAGTGCAAAACGAAGACTCACATGGATGCGAGAGGGGCCCTCAAGAAACTTCTTAGAGATAGCTAGTGCCCCGCCCACGGCCCCTGCCTGAGCTATAGTCCCTAGGACCAAATGATGGAAATTTAAGCCTAAGGAAGGGGACGACCTGGCAAAAGTTTGATTACAGAGCATGACCTCTCTTGAGGCTGCCACCTCTGCACCTGCTGTTGCAGTGAGCTGCCCAGTTAGCTCTTAAGCTAACTAGCGTGGCAGCTTTATACTGTGTTGTGTTGCAATGTCCAGGGCAGAGGAGTGAGGTCTGTGTGTGAATCCTAGACTCTCAAGACCTCTGAGGAGCTGCTACCTGACAGACAGGTGCGGTGCGGTGATGAACCCAGTATCCGAAACTCTTCAAGATGGAGCTTCTCATTCCCCAGAGAACTGACAAAATTACAAACCCACCCCTATTTCATCCAAACTTCCAAAACTTCTGATTGGGCAGGCCGTGGGCTTCATTTTAGATCTTGCAATTCTTAGAACACCCGCAGAGAATTCTAGAAGCATGGCCTGGGGCCACACCAACCACCATAATCAGTCCAGGGTCTTAGAAATGTCTTCCTTGACCCTCCAGAAACACTTCCTGGTGTGGGTAAGGATGACATCATCACACGTGAGAAAAGAGGAGGGCAGGGCCTCCATTATGGAAGTCTACACCCTGCAAGAGAGAATTCACCAAGACCTGTATCTTTTTGCATCTCGATTGAACTTCATCAGTAATAGATGACTTTCATAGAGTGGAGTTCACTTCCTCATACCCCAAACAGAGCAAGCTGCATGTCCAGTCAGAGGCTTACAATTCGGAGGGGAGAGAAGACACCCTTGGTTTGAGTAAAGCGATAAAATGACAAAATCCACTAAGGGAACAAAAAATACAAAAACAATTGGGGGATCCAGAACCCCCAAAAGTTCTTCACAATCAGCTGAAGCTACTCCATAGAGCAGACTCAACGTCTTCACGTAATCTAGGGTGGAAATGGGGAATTACTTGCCATTCTAATTCTTGGGGAGGGGGAGCGGACCTCTGAGGTGTGATGTTTGGAGAATCAACCCTTGTGGACTTATTACTCTGGCCTGGCTGAGAAAAAAAGACCATGACTACAAAGTACCGGTTTTTACACTGTGGGTTAGTCACAGTTTGCCTTTATGTTGAAATCTGATTGGTGCAGTCAGCCATATTTCTGAGTTTTGATTTGGTTTGATTTGGAGGAGTTTGCTTGTTTTGTTAATTGGTTAGTTGGTTAGTTTGGTTTGGTTTTTTTTTTTTTTCAAGACAGGGTTTCTGTGTGTGTAGCCCTGGCTCACCTGGAATTCGCTCTGTAGACCAGCCTAGCCTCAAACTCACAGATCCGCCTGCCTCTGCCTCCCAAGGGCTGGGACCAAAGATGTGCCCCACTACTACCTGGCCAGATTTCTGAATCAGGTTACTCAAAACCACAAAGATCCACACACTATTCTGACCTACAGTGTTTTCTTGCTCCGGGTACAAGGCTCCAGGTGAGGCTGGGATAAAACTAGGTGAGTCACTGGTCAGAGATTCTCAGTTTATGACCCCAAGCAGAGAATCTAGATTCATAGGAAGCTGAGCCTTTCAGGTAATAATCAGGAGTAATTGCCAATTCTGGCCTCCAACCAGTACCTCAGCTGCTGCTTTCTCAAGTAATTTTTGCTCTTCAAAGTATGTTTGTGCCTGGCAAGATCTTGCTAAAATAGCCCAAACTAACCCAGAACTCTATGTGGATTATGCTAGTGTCAAATCATGGTAATCCTCCTGCCTCTGCCTTCCAAGCACTAGGATTACAGCTATGTCCCATTATGATCAAGGTCAAATAGTATTGTTAATACACAAACCATCAGAAGTGACCAGACCCAAGAATCTAGTGCTTCCCTATGACCAAATGGTGTGTTTCAAAATATCATTCCGTGTTGTCACACCAAGGCATCTTCCAGCCACTGGTGACCAAGAACTGAAGAGTCAGGGAGACCTGCAGAAACATATGACTTGTTCCCTGATGCTTGCTGCTCAGCAAGCTAAAAATCACTTAAAACAAACAAGTACATTTAATCAAGGGCAGAGAATTCTCAACCTTCATTAAACATATTGCCTGGAGGAGGCCAAAAAAGATAGTATTCTAAACCAAGATGGCAGCAAATTCCCTCCTCTGTGAAAAGATGGTCGCCAATGACCACTGATGTCTGGACCTTCTTTATAAGGTGGGTTGCTGCTGTTGCATGGAACACGCTCTCTCTCTCTCTCTCTCTCTCTCTCTCTCTCTCTCTCTCTCTCTCTCTCTCTGTGTGTGTGTGTGTGTGTGTGTGTGTGTGTGTGTGTGTGTGTGTGCCTCGCTTGTGGCTTTTGTTTTAAAGAAAACAAAAACAAAATCTAAGTTTGTAGCTAGTAGGGGGCAGAAGAAAACCTGATGTGGTTTTAATGGGGAAAAGTAGCGGTCAGACCGCCTGACCATTGCCTTCCTTGCAAATCTGGTTTTCATATTCTCGCTCAGTAATCACCTCAAACCATAACTGTCTCTGAAATTATTCATTAAAGTCATTTTTAGGGATTCTCACAGGATGACTCTTACGTTTATGATCTGAGAGCAATGACATCAGTCTCTGTCTTTTTTCCGCTTTTAATTAATGCTCTGGAAGACGGGATTGGGGGAGGCTGAGAGCATAGGGAGGGGGGCGGGCTGGGTGGAACCCGCAGGCCTCTCTGCTCCAGCGGTCAGCTGAGCGCCGGCGCGCAGACATCCTTTGATTAAGGAGGGTATTTCGGGGAGTGCAGGCTGTGCAGAAGATCACGGCTGTGCCCTGTGGTGCTGTCAGCAGTGACAGATCCCAGATGGAGCCGCTACTGTGTGGCAGATTGAGTTTCTCAACAGAAAACTCACCCTTCCTCCTATACGTCTTCAAAAACCTTCCCCGGATACTCCATCCATCCAGGTCGCGACGTTTGAAATAGAAACAGTCCAACCCCAAAGTTGGTTTTGAGTGTGTGCTTGTAGGCTAGGTTTATTTTCCCCCCTTCCTCTTTGCTCTGTACTTCCCCTCCTTTGTGTATCTTCAACTCATAGCGTAGACACGGCACCGTTGAACCAGCACTGAGGGGTCCCCGAAGGCAAGGCAATCCAGTGGGTAGAAGCTGTCGTCGTCAGCGATGCGGAGTGAGTCTGTGGCACACGAGGGGAAGTCAAGGTGGACCCCGTGAGTCACACTCTGGAACAGAGAAACTGGGGGCGGGGAGGGTGGGAGATAAAGGAGGAAACTGAAGGTCCGTTGTCCTTGCTCTAGCCTGCCTGACTCCTCAGGGAGGCAGTGCGGAGTGCGTGATTAGGGAGCCTGGGTGTTAACGTGGTGGTTGGAGTCGGTCGAGGATGGATGAGATCTGTGGGAGCGAAGAACCCTTAGGAAGAGGGAAAGAGTACTCTGCGTGGATCCGAGCTGCGGTCTGAGCGGTGAGACTGGTGGATTCCGGCCTTCTCAAGGTGAGAGGGGACGCGTGAAAGCCCAAGTCTCTACCCAATACTCCCCCAGCCCCGCATTTCCGCACGTTTTGGGGGTTGGAAATTGGGTTGCAAAAATATGAATGTATTATAAACTGTTCTTTAAAAGTGACTTTAAATGTCTTGAACCTTTGCTCACCGGAAGCAACAGAGATTCCTCTCTTATCCCCACCCCCAACCCCTGTCCTTCTCAGGAAGAGTTGCTCTGCCCAGCTCTGGGCTAGAGGCAGTGGCTGAAAAGAGAGGGAAGAAAGGCTGAGAGCTCCCGGATACAGAGTCCAGCGGGAAGAGCGGTTTCTAGGCCCCACCCATCTCCCCCACACACTCCAAAGTTTTCTTATTAGTGAATCTTGGCGCGATTTTTTTTTCCGGAGGAAACATTTGAAATCAATAGGTGAGACGAGAGAGCATGTTTTGTTCTATTGTGATTTAATAATAAGCAGTGTGTCCTTTTAAACACCCTGGCAGTCCCCACCGTCCTTCTCCCACACCCTCTCTGGATAAGACCCAGTTGGAGCGTCCAGGAAACTAAAAATACCGGCGATGCCACGCTCAACGTCCGTGAATCCCCCCTCCCCCTCCCCCGGCTTCTGCAGGGCGGGGACCCTTCGGGTGAGGAATCGGCACCTTCCTCACCCGGAAAACCTGACCGCAAGACCAGGTAGCTGGCTCTTTCCTCCTTACGAGTCAAGGACCCGAGTCTGAGTTAGGTGGGGAGGCCCCACCCTGCAGCCTCGGAGAGAAAGCGGCTCCTCGTGACCCGTGGAGCCCAACCAGGGTGTCTACACTTTTCAAGTAGACCCTTTGGTCAAATCTAAATGACACTTTTAATGCCTTCCAATCTGCCCCTTCTAGAGTCTAATTTTTGGAAAGAAAAGAGAGAGGTGGGCCATTAGACCCTGTTAATGTCACTGTCATCTAGTATGCAAGCATTCTTCAGTTTGTATTGATGTGCATACTTAGGGGGAACCTACGAACCCCACCCCACCCACATCCGCCAATGTAGTCGTATGTGTCCGTGTCCCGTCCCCCCGCCTCCCCCCACACATTTCCAGCCTCAATTGTCGGGTAAAACCGAAAAACTATATGAAAACAAAACACACTGAATTTCAAATCTCCCGCCCACCTCCTCTAGAAGGCAGCTTTTATTTTCATTGCCCATGATGGATGAAAGTAGTTTATTTTGATTTTGTTTTCTTGTACCCACATGTCTTGTAAAAGGTTCCTGTGCACGGGCCTGGCCCCCCTCTGATGACGGTGGGGGCCTTGCTTCTGCAGTCCCCACCACTTGGTTTTAAGTCCTCGCCTGGAGCCGAGGTGTAATTGTGACCCGCCCTAACTCTGATTCTCCCGGGGGTACGGTTGGCCTGGCCAGACTGAGGCCGGGACCTCCCAAGTGGCGGCCTAGGCTCCTCGAGCCTCGAGGTCCGCGCCCCCAGCCTCCTCCCCCTTTTCTTCCTCTGCGGACTTAGCTAGCCTTTTCTCTTGGTTCTGTACTTGGTCCGTGCTCCAGCTCAGAAATGGTAAACCTTTTCTTCCTTTGTGTTTGCTTTATTTGTGTATATTTTACCTGTTCAGCATCTTACAGGGACTTTTTGGGTCGCCTTCCCATTGAAATCCCAAGTCCGGACGGTCTTGATGGAAATCTGGGGCAAAGAACTGGGAGCCTCTAGCCCCCTCCGCACCGCCGCGGAGTCGGAACCCGAAGCGCTTCTGCGTAACGTCAGCGCGCCGGGTAATTTACCTTTCCTGCGCGTCTGTCAATATGACTAATTTCCACCCGGGTCAAAAAGCCTTTCTCCGGCAGTCCATCTTGAAGCTCTCTCTTAACGCGGTAGACGGGGGTTGTTTTGTTTCCACCCTAGAAATAAATACTCTTGGGGCGTCCCTGCCAGGGCAGCCCTGAGACGAACAGGGGAATATACACCGTGTCAATTAAAGGCAGTTTGCCTTGAACTACGAACTGCGATTGGGCCTCAACGACAGCGACCTGCTTGCCTTTTAATACACATTACCTAACTCGTCCTTGATTCCAGTGCTTTCTTTAGAAACAGATATTTTTTTTTCTTCCAAGAAGGAAGTAATTATTGCTCCAATTCTTCTCCATTGGGTGCAGTCCCCTAATGAAACAGAGCCACAATTCAGGGTGTGTTTTAAACATAGGATATGGTTGCTAATCTGGCCTAGACAATATATCATCCAGGTGATGTTTTACAATAACTTTTAAACTGCTACCGACCTCTAAGTGCGAATCGTGCGGTGGAGTCAACCGCTCTTCCAGAGGCCGCTAACGGATGCTGGTAGGGGCAACGCCCTGACTCTGAGAAACGTACTTGAAAAAGTTAGCCTGACAGGGGAGACTGGGCGATTCTCCGGTGGCAAAAACAAAGGATCTCTGAGGATATCCAGTTAGCTCCCTTAGGCTTTGGAGGATTTTACTTCACCCATCCGTGGACCAAGGTACAGCGGACACTAAAAAAAAAAAAAAAAAAAAAAAAAAAAAAAAATCCCCAACAGCACATTTTCTTTGCACAGGGAGTGAGGACACAACTAATAAAATTAAAATTGTTACAAACTTGACAATATATGCCTACACACACACGGGGGGGGCGGTACTAGTAGACTTAGGGAAATTTGGCACTTCTGTCAAAACCGGGGAATACCACCCAGAGAGGTGGTTGGCACACCCTGCACCATGATGCCACCTATAGCTTAACCCACACTCATGCCTCAGCCATCACACCTGTCTCTGGTGAACACACACACACACACACACACCTCTCTCCCTTTCTCATCTGCGGGTGCATTTATGGCCTAATGAAAGTATATCCTTTAGGGAAAAGACTGTCTATAAAACTTGAAATATGGAGAGCCCATTCACACTGGCCTGGTCTTGAAGTTTTGTTTTGTTCTGTTGTTTCCATAATCTCCTTGTTATTTTTACTAAACTCCGGACATTTTTTTCTTCCCAACCTCTGTTCACTCCTCGTGGGAGGGAAACCGGTTTCAGCCTGAACACTTATCTTTATTTGTGGAGAAGGCATTCTTTAGGGGAAAAGGAATTCTACTGCCTATTCTCTGTCCTCAAGTCCCTGGCACCACATGTTCCAACAGCTGGGGAAAACCAGGGGTTCTTTCAACCCCCTTTAATTTTCTTCTTACCCCAACTATCTCCCTCCATTGCTACCTTTTGGGGTCTTAGGCCCATCCTTTCTCCTGGCCACTATATGAAACCCCTCCCAGCATACTATGGGAATCACATAAACACCTGTCTAGTGAGGGAAAGATAACCTAATTTTATTTGTGGGACAGAATCTTATGGATGAACACAAACGGACGGAGCAGAGATCATTCCCAGTTTACTGTCCTATATACTGTACATTTAAATAAGACAGTTTCTCTGTAAGCCCTTTCATTTAGCAACTTGACCTTTGCCACTAGAGCAGTTTAGGTTGTTTACAAGCCTGGACTGTACAACAGGAAAACCTTCTAGAGGCATAAACATCAGAGGGAGTTGCAGAGCAGTGTCCTTCAGCGGGGTGGATTTGTTTATTTGCACATTCTTGAAGACCACAGCAGTTCTAAATTAAAATATTTGGGGCATGCAAGAACTCTTTAATTACCTGGAAGTAATGAAAGTGAGTGATTATCCAGCCCCAAACATACAAGCTTCCTTTGATTTCTGAGTTCACCCTCAGTTCTGATGCTTCTATTTTTTTTAAAAAAAAAATAGGTTTGAACAAGGCATGGTTTCTACCCTAAAATCTGAACGCTTGGAACGTGGGTACAGGAGATCACCAGAAGTTGCAAGTCAAGTTTGGTCTTCACAGCAAGTTCCAGACCAGCTAGGACTATATAGCAAGACTCTCTTTCACAAAACAAAACAAAATGAAAGACACACACACACACACACACATATTTAAAGCATTGTGTTTTCCTTCCTGAGTCATAGTTGCCTATCTCCTACCCCTTTAGTGTCCTGGGAAAGGAGCAAAGTGTACAGTCCACTCTGAGATGTGTAATTGGGTGTATGTGGAAGCCATTTCTAGGTAAGGATCTTCTCCCTGGGGTGGGGGGGGGGCGGGGAGAGTGACCACTACAAAACATCTGCTAGAAACTGTCTTTCTGGTTATATTGTAGCTTATTCTTACCCAGTGCCACTAAAGGCTCTCACTCCTTCAAATCTACCTTCCCAGTGACTTAACTGGAGCTGTAAGTGGCTTTAAACTGGCTGGTCCCCCTTTTGGGGAGGATGAAAGGAGAGACTCACCTAAAATGCTTCTCTTCTCATAAAAATAGCATTTCCTGGTCAAATCTCCAGTTTAGGAGCCATTAAACACAACAAAAAGCAAACTGTGTTTTTAAACCCTAGATTCTCAGCAGATAGCAACAAGTACTTCCGCTCAATATGTGGCAGATGCTAAATATGCTGCATCAGGATTTCTTCCTTGGCTGTTTGTAAAGATAGGTCTACCTGTAATCTGGACTAGCCTTGAACTAAGTAAGCATCCCTCCTCCTATGTCCATCTCTCAAGTGCTAGGATTACAAATTACACCATCTCATCTCATGAGATATATTCCTAGGGAAAAGGCATGATGTTCTTGTGAGACAAAAATATAAACAAAATAGACAGGTAAAATGGGTTTCCAGCTATTTCCTACCCACTGTTCTTCATTGCTTGCTCATCTTCTCTAAGCTTTCTAATATATGGCAATTCCAAAAGTCGTATCATTTCCATGGTTCTAGCATTGCAAGTCACTGCTGACTGTGTCTGTTCAGCTGGTGGAAATGGGAGGGAATGGGGAAGTTCTTTGGAGGCTGTGAAGAGACTCACACAAAACAGAAAGTTGTGGTGTAAGATACACCCTAACTGTAACTTAAATTTTACAACCAGGGGTATACCAGAACAAATGATCACTAAGGCTCCATATTTGATTGTCTTTACTCTGTGACTGATGCCACAGAATTAGGAGAGGGAGGAAAGAAAGGGGAGGAAGGGAAAGCAACTAGAAAGATAGAAATTATTCAATTCTATCTAGAGTTGTGGAAGTGGCTTTTTGCGTTTTAGTGTGACCCTCCTTCCAATTCAAGATGATCTTGTTTTTGTGTTCTTTTGGGTGCTTAGGATTGAGTCTCAGGCCTTGCACAAGTTAAGAAGTCCCCTTTCCACCAATCTGTCCCTTCATCCCTCCAAATTGAAAACAGCTAAGTTGCTATGCATCAAATAAGTCATGAATAAATTTTCTCTTACTATAAGAGAGTTTTTATAGTGTTCTCATATGCAGTTAATTTGTGCAGGTTCTAAATAAATAAGCAAAGGATTAGGTGATACATATTCACTATAAAATAAGTGAGATAAATTCTGAGATGTAATGGCCCATGCAGACTTTGGCCTCTCGGGTATTTTGTTATTTACAGTTCAACAAATGAGGAAAGGATGCTCAGTGGCCAAGAAAGGTTCTAGAGAACTTGCCCAGTGTGCCTGGGGCCCTAGGTTTGACCTTCAGCCATATGAAGTCTGTACACCCAACACATGAGATGAAGATAAGGCCAGAAGTAATTGGATTTTATAAAAAAAAAAAAACAAAAAAAATGTTTTTGTTTCTCTTAAGATCACCGAAATCTTTCAACTTCTGCAGAACAAATAACACCTTTATCTACATCTTTGTGGTCTTGGGAAAAGTTTAAGGGTCTTATGCCTGAGTTTAGCCTAGACAGTAGCTTATCCTTATTGTTGTTTATATAAAAGATGTAGATGGAGAAGAAGACACTTTTTTTTAGAGAAAAAGATGTCATGTGTAGAAAAGATGAAGTAGTTCTGTTTTCTGGTACTTGAGCAGAATTGTAGTTAAGCTGACTCAAGCCCATGCTCTTCTTCCCCACACCATTCTTTCCCCATCCCTGTAAGTGATGTTAGAAGCAGTTTCAGTCCCTGGGAAGACTACAGTCATTTGGTGTGGGGGAGGACTGCTAAGTATCTACACATTTATTAATAACGAAAATATGTTTTCACTTTGGACTCTCTCCCAGCCCCTGCGTTAAAATACTACTAGAATTAGAAAAAGAAAAAAAAACGAAGGTTTTTGTTTCTTTCTATGAATGGGTTTTTGTCTACTCTTAGGGACCCAGTGGCAGAGTTTGCCTTACACGCTGAGGGTAAGCTGGCCAGTAAAGTGGACTAGTTTTCAGATCATGTATTGTGGTCCAGGGACGCCTTGGTGGAACCAAAGGGCAGTTGGTGGTGAAAGGGACCCGAAACCTTCTGCCCCTCTGCAGCCCTGACGCTGTTCATCAGACTAGAAGCTGAAGAACAATGTCACTTTAATTTAGCATGTGCATATGTTGGCCAGCATCTTGGCCAGTTTTATGAGGTTTTACTGGCAGGGTCAGCAGGTCTGATGCTAGTGTTCTCATGAGGATTAAGGATTCTAATGAATCATGTGACTGTGAATAGCCCTGGATGCTGGCAGCATTTAGGAGACCCACTTACCCACCCTCAGGCTTTCCCCCCTGGAGGTCTCCTTCCATTCCCAGAAGGGAAGACCGATCTCTAAAGACCCACCAAAGAAGAGGCCCTCAGGATTTTAAAATATTCTCCTCTTCTGCTTTTCAGCACAGACTATTATAAATGTTACATGTTCACATGGGTATATGTGTATATTTCTGAAAATGTGTACTTGCATGCACATATAATATGAATACGGAAGACGATAACTAAATTCAGCAGCTGATGTGGACCCGCAGAGTTCATCTGGTCTGGCCACTTCCGTGTATATCATATGTTGGAAGATGCTCGTGGTACTAGGAAATCAGGTCTCATTAACTAGAGAAAAAAATGGGAGTGATGGGTTTCTCTTCCTTCTGTGGGTGGTTATTTCCAGAGTTCTCTTGTTTATTAAAGATGAATAAGAGGAAGTTTCAGCAGGAAATGTTTTAAAAAGGAGGCATCATAGAGAACTAGGTGGGAAGACAGAAATTCTCATCTGGTGGTCGGATGATTAAAGAGACCTATCTCCACCATTTCCTGAATGTCTTTATTCTGTTCCAAGACTGCTGTCGGAGGCTGTTGTTTCCACACCACAGATACTTCATGCTGGTTAATATTTTCCCAAGTCAGTCAGGAGAATGGATTGGTCTCTCCTGGGGAAAGGGAATGGTATTCCTAAAAAGACAGCAGTTCTAATTCAAAGATGGGAGGCTCTGGTGGCCACACAAGTATGAGGTTCCTTTATAGCCCAGGGTCGCTGAGGTGGGGTTGGGACCATAGGTTCAGGAGGCTGCCAGGCTAAGCTCTCTCCTAGGCTGGAGAGAGACTGTAGGCCTGCTACGGGACTGCAGTGGATCAACAAGAAATCTCTAAAAGATGTAAAAGGAAGAAAGGACAAAGAGGAGAGCGCTGGAGATTGCTTAGGTCTGAACTGAGGCTTCTGAGTTTCTAGGGTACTTCTGGGGAGGCCTTGACTTGCCTGGCTGTGCAGTCTATATATTAGGAGGAGCCTCCCAAGTTTCTCTGGTCTTTGTTCCGCGTGTAGGAACAAAGAGTGTAGGTGCTGTGGCTTTGGGGGGAGGGGCTCTCACAATCAACAAGACAGGGCAAAAAAATTAAAATCAACCAAGGAAACCGAACAGCCTGCGCATGCCAGCTTTCCATTATTGGAAAGACCTGTTCTGGCCTCAGTGCTCAGTTTTGAAATACGAATAAATGGAGTCGGATCCTATATTACACTCCGGGGAAAGAGTTTTAATGTAAACGTAAAATATGCTTGTAATAATCACTTGTGGGCCCTGAAGCGCCACTAGAATCTCTGTCTAATTATAGGACGTGAGAGGATTATTACCAGCCAATTAAACCCCATCCTATTTGTAATTCCTCCCGCTGCTGCCGTCGACTTTTAAACGCGAAATTGCTCTTTTTAATATGAATTTTAAAAATACAAATGAGCTAAAGTGAGAAACAGAGTGAAAGGGGGCGGGGCAGAAAGGGAGAAAGCAAGAAAAGAGCCTCAGGCCCTGGCCCAGAGTCAAATGGGCATCTAGGAGAACCTAGGCCTGGCCTTCAGCGGGAGCTGCGAGAAGCCGCTTCCTCAGAGTTCCGAGGTTTCTTCGGCTTTCTTCCACGTGGAATTGCTCCCGGCTCCAGGGCGGGGGTCCAACAAGCCCCTAGGGCGGATAAGGAGCGAGGGGAAGGCCGGGCTGAGAGGCTGTGGCCACCGGGCAGCCGCGGGAGGCCGGAGTGGGTCCCAGCCAGGGGCGGAGGATGGAGCGGTGCGGGAGGAAGTGAGCTCACCCGGGGAGGAAGGGGAGCGGGGAACCCGGGCCGCGCGGCTTCGAGGCCCCGCGCACAGCGGGGAGACCCGGAGGAGGCTGGGGAAGAAGCTGCGAGCTCCCCACCCTCGGCCTCGGCCCTGCCCAGGGCCGCAGACGCAGCCGACTCCCACGGACTGCACGGCCGGTCCTCGGTGCTCCCCGGGGGCAGGAGCGCCAGGTGTGACTCGGAAGCTTCGGGCCTGGAGGAGGATTGGAGGTCAGCACGGTGGCGCTCGGCGTCCGAGCTTTGTTTCCCGTTCTCCTCGCTCAGCCCCCCCATCACGCCCTTTCTGGTTTTCTTCGCGCTGCGGGTCCTGGAGCCTCGGTTTGCTGGTGGAGCACAGCCGGGTTGTTTGCGAGGGAAAGCCAATGACTAGCGCGCGTTTGAATAGTGACTGAGTACTTGTAAGATAGAATATGATGCGCTATGGGGCTGTTTTCTAACTTGGGACCAGCTATAACCTGATGAAGTCCTGTGCTGCGAAAGCGCTGGATGAGCTCTTCAAACGGGTCCAGGAACGAAGAGTACCGGGCTGCTGCCTGTCTCTTAGGGAGGAATTCACTTTCTGGCTTCCTCAACTGAATGTTGGAGTGGTTGCCTTCAAGACCTCTTGTGTGAATTCGTGTCTAGAAAGAGGAATATCCAGGGATGCGGGAATTGAGGTTAATTCTACTTTGCAGTAGGGAAATCCAGCCTAGAGCTTATTTCTCTGCTCTTCCATGCGGAGGTGGGGAGGAAAGTGGTGTGCCTTTACCCACCTCCTGTCACAAACTCAAAATAAGTCGCACCTCTCAAGGACTGTTGAGAAGGTGGGAGGTCTGGCTCCCTCTATTGCCTGAGACTGAGGTTTGCTGAGGCCCAAGGTGGTCAGAACCCCCCTCTCTGTCCGTATATTGTTGTCAGAATGTGAGCGAGCCTTTGTCTACAGGGCACAGCCTGGGCAGTCAGCTTTGGGTACTCTAGATCTGGGTTTGATGTGGGACATTTCCATCACTTTAGAGCCTTGGCATCCAGCTCTAACCCCCACCTCTTGAGGAAGCCCCCACATACTTTCTGGCCCTTGCTGGTTTGGCAGGATGCTTAATAAGATGGGTCAGATATTGTTTTCATCTTTTATACACATACATGCGTTGCATATAAGATGGAGTTGAAGAGGAGAGGAAGCTGGGCTTTACCCTCACCTGTCAGCTGGGTCCCCATCTGCCACCAGAGTGCTGTTAGTGTGTTCCTCTCTTCTCTTCTCTCCGGTTTCACACCCCCTCCCCATTTGCCTTCCTGTTCACAACTTGTGGAGCTCCACAAAGGGGCTTAGGGATTCTGGGTCTTCCAGGCCGGCCAGAGGGGCCTTGTTGCCTGCTTTGGAAACTCTCCACTTTCCCACAGTATTTCACGTTCATATTCCTTTCCACACCCTGTTAGGCAGTAATGGCACTGAACCTGCTAAACACTTCCATGCTCCAAGCCAGGCCTCCCACAGCCCTCCAGATTTGAAGAGTGTTCTTCCAGCCTCGAAGATTGCTGCCTTTCTCTCTCCTCCTTGGATTGACCACCCTGCCTCCGGCTTAGTAACATGACTTGGTGCTGGGCACATAGGTCTAGTGAGAGTTTTTCAAGGGGTTCAGGGGGTCAGACATAGGAAGAGGAGGCAAGGGGACAGGTGTGGCTTCTCAGAATAGCTGACATTAGATTGGTGATTTTTTAAAAAAAGGAACAGCACTTGATAGGTAAGAGCAAAATCCTGGCTTCTCTCCCCAGAGGCAATAAACAAACAAGCAGGCCATGCTCCAGTCCTTGTTCAGGGAATGGAACCTGAGCATCTTAGTTACCTGTGTGTGGCCATCTTTTCCCTTCCTGGGCACCAGACCCAATGAGTAGCATTTGGCCACGAAGGGTACAGGATGCAGTGTTCCCAACCCCTTATTCTGATCTCCATCAGCTATAGCCTAGAGGGCTAAAGGAAAAGGGCTGGGGCTGCTCTATAAACTCAGTGGGTGGGGAGTGGGGGGAGTGCTGAGGAATAGGCAGTGGAATTCTGGGAGCCCACCTGTGGTGCACTGGACCTGGAATGGAGCTCTCTGTAGTACCTCTCAGGCCTGAGTTGGCTTTCTTGCTAAGTCTGGTGGTCACTGGGCTTCAGTGCAAGAAGTTCAGGGATGTTAATGTTCCTCCCCAGCTCCTCCACAACCCCACCTCAGTTCTTCCATCTGGACTAGCAATAAAATGTGCCCACCCCCTACCTCCAGGACATAGAGGAAAGGAACTAACTTTTAATGAGTGCCTATTAAGTGCCAAACATTTTACAGGCTCACGTTGTTCCATCTCCACAAGCTACAAAGAGGACATTTCTAAATCCTTTATGCCTGAAAGGACACTGCGGTCTAAAGAGGACAGCCCTAGCTAGTGTCTGTGCCTTCAAATAAACTCCCAGCCTCCTAGGTCAGGATGGCCTTGAGAGTCCTGTAGGCTGGATCTCCTGATGGCAGACATGCAGAGGAACTTGAAATGCCTGTCATAAGCATCTTCTGAACTCTCTTGAAGGGTGGCTTATGTGGTGGAAATACTCTCCTAAGCTCTTGAAGATTTGTGCAGCATCTTAAGCTGTAGTCCCCAGATACTCTCTGAAACCCTGGTGGCAGAGTCATCTGCTCCTATTTCTCATCAACCAAAGGAGCCCAGAGTACAATGACTCCCTAAAAGTTACTTAAGTTACTTTTTCTCCCCTCTCCATGTTGTTAGGATTTGAGAAGATATAAACTCAAATTCCTGGACTTGAGTTTTTATTCCTGGTGTTTAAACTGAACCCAAAGCTCCCTCTTCAGCCTGGGGTAGGAACAACTCAAAACTAAGGAGGCCTATAAGGCAATTAACTTGATTCTAATGCACAAAAACTGCCTCAACATTGCTTTACTTCTCAGGTAAGCAGAAGGGATTGCCTCCCTCCCGGCTGAAAGAGGGCTGAGTGCTGAGTGTGGGCCTCTGGGAGCAAAGCAGGAGGATCACTTCCCATAGGTAGTGATCTGCAATTTTACCTGCCAGCCTTCAGCTGGCAGTGGTCTCAGGGTGCTGCAGACATCGTTCTTCTCTGAAGAGGCTATCTCTGAAGATAATGCCTTAGGTTCTGGGTTTAAGGACTCTGCTGTGAAAAGTAGGAGGGCATGAAAAGCTAGGAAGCAAAGCAAATCTATAGGCCTTCAGACGGACGCAGTGTAACATGGGAATTTTTCTTTTTCTTTCATATGATACATCCCATCCACTCTTCCAAGCCTCCCCCCACATTCCCTCTCCCCCAGATCCATTCCTCCTCCCTTTCCCTTTAGAAAAGAGCAGGCCTCCCAGGGATATCGCCTGAAGACAAACACCGAACAGCAAAACAAATTACAATAAGACTAGACACAAACCCTCATATCAAGGCTAGGCAAGGCAACCCAGTAGGAAGAAAAGGGTCCCAAGAGCAGGCACAAGAGTCAGAGACACCCCTACTCCTACTGTTAGGAGTCCCACAAAAAAAAATCAAGCCAACAACCATACCATATTTGCAGAGGACCTAGTACAGATTCCTGCAGACTCTGTGATTGCTGCTTCCATCTCTTGAGCCCCTGTGATCCCTACTTCATTGATCCTGTGGACCTTAATCCTCTAGTGGGTGACATGGAAATTTCTTGAAGGAAATTGTTCCCTCTTATTTTCATTCCTATAAAGATGCAATCCCTGCGCAGATCTTCTCTGTTCTCTAGTCATCAACAGCCACTTTTTGGCTCTTTGAGACCAGACAGTGTAGCCCAATGTGTGGCAGAGGATGACTAATGAGCCAGCAGGAAAGCCAGTCCCATTCCTCTTCTTCCCTTTCCTGATGCTAATATTGAGGATGAGTCTCAGAGAAAAGGGGACAGCAGAGGAGAAAATAGAGCAGCTGGGGAACAGGAGAGAGGAACCTTACTCCCACAGTCGTCTTTTTAGTCTGGAAATGAACAGTCCGGGGAACCACACTCATCCAGGTTGAACCACTACTTTCCCTTTGTATAAAGAAGTGTGTGTGTGTGTGTGTGTGTGTGTGTGTGTGTGTGTGTGTGTGTAGGGTGTGCATTTCTTACATTTGTGACTAATTTAAACACTCTGTTCCCTAATTATTCCTGTAGCATTAAGCCAAACCCAGAGGAGGTTAGATGAGTGGTTATTTAATGGGACTTTTCAATCACGCAAGGCTATATTAATTCTTTTATAGTTGCCATGGTGAGGAGAGAGAATATTGTGATTTATTTTCCTCAGTTCACAGATGATGGCACTCTATCTAACTCGGCTGTGACAGTTAAGGCTAACTGGCAGACAGATGGGGACGCAGTTCATGAAACTCCTCTTTCTCCTCTTCTGTGGTGGGTTCTGCCGCTATCTGGTGGTGGTGACAGCAGAGGCAGAAGACCCTAGGCCTTGAAATTGGAATTAGGTTGTTAATTTAAACTAAACTCCCTCCTATTCCCTTTTCTTCCCTCCTCTCAGATAGGCTTCCCACGGAGACTCCAATTGGAAACTAAAACCCAAGACCACCAAGAGGGAGATTTAAAGGAGAGCAAGAAACCATGGAGAAAGGAACGGCCACAGGAAAGAAAAGAGTTGCCCACCGCTTTTGAAGGACATGCGGATTTTTTTTCCCCAAAGCACTTTCTGACTTTTCTCAACACACTTCCTAGAACCCATTTTCCTTGTTCTTATTCTGAAGGTTTTGTTTTGTTTTTGTTTGCATATTCCTGCAAGACTTTCGGATTGGCAGTGGAAGGGGAAATCAGCAGCCAGCACGAGACTTGGGGGGGGGGGGGGGGATAAAGCCCTGGCGGCTCCCGCCCTGGGTCCAGTCTAAGGCACTCCCCTCCTGGCTACCGCAGGAGCAGGCTGAGCCTCCGCCCACCTAAGGCTGAGCCCCTGGGCTGCTGGCCACGGGGTGATCTGGGCCAGAGTGATCGTGCTGCATTTATTAACGACTAGACAGATTACTTAAGCCAAGTCCCCAAAGAAAGGGATCCAAATGAGTAAAACAGTTGCAGCTCCGGCTCTAGCCAAGGCTGCGAGTCAGAGAATCCCGCCTGTTGACAGAGTCGCAGCTTCTTAGGCTTCTCCCGGTTTTAGGGGTGATGCCCCTTGGTGGGCTCAGCGCTCTGGGGCTTGCAGTCGTGCGAGGCTGAAAGGTAATTATTTGAACTATTAGACAATGCTACACCTGGCTGTTGAAATTTGAAGTCACGTCTGGTGTACTTCAGAAAACATTGCGGGCTTTTTTTTCTTCCTCAGCAAATTTAGTGTCTATCTTTTACTAATAATGACATAGTCCTAAAAGCCGTCAGATCCGCAATGGCGAACGGATGGATGCAGTCAGGGGTTGCACACTTTGGTTTCTGGGCTGACTTTTGGCCCTTCTTATCTTTGTGTTTACAAAACCAGAATATTAAAGTGTGGCCTCTAGACTGTCCTCACCACTGTGCGGTTCCTTCAAGTCTTCAAGGAAAATCTCTCTTCTGTTAGGGTGTGTCCTGCCAGACCGGCAGTTTCCCTTGTCTTCCCCGCTCCTGCCTGCGACCCTTGACTATGAATTCCCGTCCTTTTCTGGGCTCTCACTGGCGTGTTCTTCAACATGCCTTCACAAACATTTTCTCAACCTTGTTGGGCAAGGTTTGATCTACTAAGGAGTCCACATTCTGCTCCTCCCACCCCAGGCTAGTCCCTGGAAGTTAGGAGCACAGAGTTCTCTTCCCTGCTTGTCTTCCAGGTCAGTCGCAAATGCATGACTAAGGAATCTGAGGTTGAGAGAGGTCTGGAGTTGAGCTGGCCACAGGAATCAAGCGGTGAGGACAGGACACCCGTGGTGTTGGCCCCTAGGGAGCCCAGGGCTGCACCCAGAAATGCAGGCCAAGAGGCAACACCTAGATCAGAGTTCAGCCTCCTTCTCCTCCAGCCCTCACGGGCTCGAGGGAAGAGTTTAAAGCCACAGGTATTGCGTCCTTTTGATGCTTCATAAGGAGTCCGTCTTTGAAACCAGGCCTCCTTTTTATGTATTTATTTTCTTTTGGTAAGGAAAGTAAACATCTTGTTTATATTTCCATAGTGGTCAGGCCCCAATTATGCGTGATTCCAGCCACATGACTGCTGCAGCCGGAAGGCGCCGACCTCAGAAGAAGCCTGGAATTTCACATCGATTTTTTTTTCTTTTTTAAAGTTTAGACCGTTTGCGGAGGGTCAAGAACTGACAGGCTGAGGGTTGGAAAGTGGACAGCCAGGATTCCCCATTTCGGGGAGAAAAAAAAAGCCTTGGTGATACTTGCAGGGGAGGCCAGAGAAGGCAACCCATCAGCGAGCTTGCCCCTGCCTCTGCCTGCCTCTGCCATGAACGTGGTCTGGGCATCAAGGATGGCTCCCCTAGGTCCCCATCTGGTCAGCACCACTGTTCAGCCAGGACCCAGTAAAATCTCCTGAACATGTAAGACACGAAGAGAGGGAAGGAAGGAAGGAAGGAAGCAAGCAATGAGGGAATATCAGAAACATCTTTCTGGTCATGTGAACTTTATTGCAGATCAGAAAGTTATCCGAAGGCTGCCTCAAACTCCATTGCTCCAAATGCTGACTGTTCCTTGCACCTCACCACCCGCTGCAGCCTGCTGACTTGGGGCTTTTCAGATTTCCTCTTCTCTCTCCAGCTTCTACCCCCACCTGGCTGGTTGCATTTGGAGATGATTTTCCTTTTCTCAATTCTCCAGACCATGTGGCTCCCATGCTCACCTGGGCTGGTGCTTTCCCCAACCTTTCTTCCTGATGGGAATTCCAAATCTCCTCCTGTAGAAGGAAAGCCAGGCTGAGGAAAGGTCAGAGAAAGGAAGTCAAGCTAGAGGTCCAGGCATATAGTATTGTGTTCTCTGGGTGCCTTTGATTCATTCCAGAGAAATAAAAAGTATCTGAGAAAAAAAATTTGAATGGGTGACCATCTGTCGTTCCCCTAACTTACTAATTTCCAGGCTTGAGCCTGGTTCATGCACTGGGAGCGTGACCTTGTTTCCCTAAAAGGCCCCTCAAAGATCTGAGCACACAGTAGGCTACAACAATGATCCTGGTTGACAAATTGAAGTTCTGGGGGAGAAGGAACAGTTATTGTTATTAAGCAAAGCCCCCCTCAAGTGCCCATCAGTTTCTGTGCAGTTCACTTCATGGTCAGAAAACAGACTGAAATGATCTCCGGAGGACCCGCTTCTACCTTCCACTAGATGCCTCCCCAAACATCTCAACAACCTGTTCCCCCTGAGTAACCCACATAGAGATTTGGAGGGACTCCGCTCTGAAGGGCTGGTTTAACTGGCAAGACATTACTGTGACCCTATGCGCGTTTCCTGACCCCTAGAGGTCAGAGTGAGCAGGGCCCATGGAGGATCCCAATCTAACCGGAATCCAAATGTCTAGGAATGGGGACTTCTCCAAGGTCTGTTTATAGAAACACCATTCATCTTGGGCCCAGTGAATTTAACTCTGTGTAAAGACAATCCAAAATACGCCCAGCGAGGAAGGGAGCAGTTTCAGGAGGCTGAGGAGCATCTTCTCGATTAAAGGATGCTTGCTTTGGTGGCTCTGGTGTCCACCGGGACAGTATTGGGACACAATGGTTACCAAACCCTCAGAGAGCAAAATCCTTCACTAAGTGGGATAATCCAACCACAGCTCTGTGGCTAAGCAGGGTGGCGCACACAGCCCGGAAGTGCTTGCTTAGACCCGGAAGCACCTGGAGCTCGCTGCCCTCTTTTCTAGAAGACCTGTGCTGCCTTCGTGTGTAAAGCCGAGTTTGTGACCCCCATGCTGCGCCTGTCCCATCCACTTCTGGAATCTACACTGACTGGTTGAGGGTAGGGAAATGGCAACCACGAGTGCAGTTAGTCTTTGGTTTTACTTAAGCTGCCGGTCTACCCTACAGTGGGCTAGAAGGCATGCGAATGGAAAGAATTTATAATGGGAGCCCGATGACTAAAAAGCCTCACCATACATTATAGAGTGAATGTACTAGAGATCATAATTCCACACATAATAAAACGTCCCGTGTGCCCCCGCCCTCTGTGTCCCTCTCTGCGGGAAGCTCCCAGTGATCCGAGATGGGTGCGAGACTTGGGCGAGCAGAAGTTGGGGCGCACCCCGCTGTTCGCAGAGGAGCCGGACTCGCGGGGTGGCTGGCGGGCCTTATGACCTGCAGTCGTGCGGTTGTAAGAAAAATGTTTCAGATCCAACCTGGGTTGCTTTCCGTAGCACAGGAAACATCTGGGAAGTTTTCTCCTGGCGCTTGGGAAAGTACTTACTTCCGAACTTGGAGCTAAGGTGTTGTAGGACCCAGACAAACCTGGGTCTGAAGACGGGGCACAGGGGTTGGCAGGCCTGCCTGCTGCCTGGCTGCATACCGGAGGGCTAGCTGGTGGCAGGCACTTGGGTGAAGGACGAATTAAACACTTAGTCCCGCGTCTGCGCCTTCTGGCCTCATTGTTTTAACGTCTGTACTACTTAGCCACAGTTTGAGAAAGAATAATGCTTTTACATTCAGAAAAACTTCAAAGACCTGGGCTTGCTCAATATGGAGCGCACATGGTAGTCTCCGAAGGCCTTGTCTGCCAAAACATGTTTCTCAGTATTTTTTCTCTTTTCTTTCAATCTCCCACCGCCCGCTTTTCTTTTCCTCCCCAGATGGGAGGGAACTGCGGACTCGGGTTACTGAGGAGAGCATTATTTTGCCTTTACATGAGGCAGTTAGGGCTATGCCAAGGCATTTCAGAAACAAAATCTCCACTGGGAAGGGACTTTGAGGGTGGACTGGCTCTCTCTCCGGACAAGGACAAGGTAGAGAGGTTGTAACTCGATCAAGACCCAGAAGGGACTGTGGCAGAGCAGGGTTTACAAACGCCCTTCTTCTGCAGAAACACACTTCCCTGTTGTCAGTCACTCTTTAAAATCAAGATACACTGGCTGTGCCTCGCTACCACAGCACATGGCTCCCAATGTAGAAAGTCTTTCTATTTATCAAATAAATACTAAGCTAACCAAATGAAGGCAACAACCTGTCAATCCACTTTTAAATTTTTGTCTAAGCAACATGAGTCCAAAACCTTTTTTTTAACTTCTATTATCTAGACAATTATCCCGATTTTCTTCATTCCGTCCTCCTTTCCTTCCTTTCTTTTTAAATTATCCAGCAGAGAGAAGCAGATAGTTGGCTAAAAGTTCAGATAAATTGCTTCAGGGATTGGGTCAAGGAACATCCCAGAACAGTTAAGGTTCACTAAATTGACCCACTTCAATTTCTGGCATTTCTTGCAGAAGCTGAGACCCAACAAGGCAACTATTTGCCCAGGGTGGTAGCTAGGCTGGAGCTGGGAACTCCTCCTTCCCAGGCCGACTGCGACTGTATGTGTGAGGCTCCCCATCCCACAGCAGCCCAGTGGGAGAAGTCAGAGCGCTTCCTCTCCTTTAGCTCCTTCCATTAAATGGGTTCCTTTCAGCACCTCTGAAAAATGATCTCAGGATATTATCCTTCCGCGAATTTACATGCAGAGTTAGTATTAAAGGCAGGGGGTGAGTTCTTAGGACTCCCATTTAAAAGAAGATTCAGGCTGTCGCCAGAACATATAGGTTTTTTTTCTAACACAATATTGACGGTGGTGGGGGAAAGGAAGCACGGTACACATGGAGCTGATTAGCCATGAATCTTATCAAATCTCCCAGCTCTCTAGTGGCATGGAAGATATACACAGGGCCAGTGGGCAAATTACCCTGCCAGGGGTTAGAAAACCTCTGCTTTAGACCTGTATCTGTCACTGATCTGTTGCATCCCGTGGCCAGCCACTTTCTTCAGGTTCTTGTTTCTCTAGATATAAGCATACATGTATTATATATGCACATAAAATATGTCCACATTTAAACATAAATATTAATTTTTAATCTCGGTGACCTCTTTGGCCCATAAACCTGAATACTCTTCTCATTTTCTCTAATATTCTGTTTATCAATATTTAATAAATCGTACACTCGTGCCTGATGGAAGCGAGAGCTTTTTCCTAGGTGAAGAACCGAGAATGTGAAACCTAGGAGGGGTCTAGAGCTGCTTCTTCCTGCAGATAAGATATGGGCCCCTAAGAGGCTTCCTCAGGTCACCCAGCTGGAAAGTCCAGGTTGGCTTCTTACCATGTCACATTCTTTCCAGAAATTTATTACAGAAATGGGGCCTTCTGGTCTCTGCAGTAGGCTTATGTTAGCACAGATCACATCTTTGGCTACCTCTGCCTGCCACTCCAATGATCTGCAGGCCTTACATGGCTTTCTATTTCAGGTTATAAATAATGAGGACAGAATGCAATGGTTTTCGATTCAGGAGCACGAACTGAAAGCAGAGCTCAATGATAGTACCAGTACCTCCGAGTGGAATATGCTTCTTTTCCTCTCTCTCTCTCTCTCTCTCTCTCTCTCTGTGTGTGTGTGTGTGTGTGTGTGTGTGTGTGTGTGTGTGTGTGTGTGTGTGTGTTTAGTTTTGAAACAGTTAGCATCTCACTGTACAGACCAAGCTGGTCTGGAACTCACAGACACCTACCTACCTCTGCCTCCTGAGTATGGTATTTAAATGTGTATGCTACCATGCTCCACTAGAATGGTGTTTCTTTAAATATACTAATCCTACTGTGTAAAACTATTCAAGACCTTAGGACACAGTTATGGGTTCTCTAGTGACAAGGACAGCAGCAAATCTTGTTGTTAAGACCAAAGTCCAAGGTAAGAAAGATGAAAATTTCTGGTCAAACCAAATAATGAAGGGGGGCATTAAATAAAGCAACGTTCATGATATTATTCAATTGACCTTTCTCAACACACAACAGATGCCCAAATTACAATATTGGAGGTAAATGGAGGAGCTAACCAGGGTGATCCACCATAGGATAAGGTCATAAGGATAAGATTGCTTGCACTGGGAGATTACATTCTCCTGTGAGTATGGCTCAGGGAATTGTCTTCCCACTTTCTCTTTCCCACTCACCTTGCTCTGGTTGACCTTGACTAAGCAGAACTGATGCTTACTTAGCTGCTTGACTGAAATCCAGACTGTTTCAGAGGGTCTGTTGGGATGTGTAAAGGACGGGCTAGCTTCTCTGCTCTGAAGTTGTATTTTCCTTTAGGCAGGAGACATGGATATCTTGGAGACTGAAAGAACCCCAAGCAGGACCAAGTTGTAAAGAATGTCTTCATCCAAGACCATAAATGGAATAAGAAAGAAAGAGTTGTCCAGTCCCAACAGCCCCAGCCAGATGTTGTCCTTGTACTGACAGGTGTTAAAAAGTCCAGCTACCATGAGGGCAGGCTGCTGCGTGCTCTGGCCATAGAAGCAGTGCTGAAAGGATGTGGGCAAAACTCGGTATCTGTCATTCCGCTTTGCTTGGGTTCTTTTGGCTCAGTGTTCCTCTTGCCTTTCCTACATCCCTGCTTGATCGGGTTGTATTCGATCTCAAGATTCAGACTGCCTTTTCCTGAAACCCTACACTAAGCCTCGGGAGCGTGACATTTCTCAAGCAGCTTTGCTTGAGGGTGGTAGAATGTATCTTTTCTCTTTGTTTCCACCAAGATTTAGTGCCAGATGCAGAATAGGTGTTCTTCACATGCTTGCTGAACATGATCATGCTCAGAGTTCAAGTCAATAGCTCTAGTTCTGCTATTTCTCATTTGAGGGAAGTGATTTTTCTGTGCCTTGGTTTTCTTGTGTGTAAAATGGGACTGACTACAGCCCCTCACATTGTGAAGAGCAAATAAAGCTGAGTGGGGAGGTCTATTGTTAAGGGATGACTGCGGCTCTGACATTCCAGCGACTGCAGGCCCATGTTTCCCACGTGTCTATGCATCATCATGCAGTGTGCCCACGTCATTTACATATTTGTATGTGTGTGTATGTATTTCTGCGTGATACAATGGAATGAAAAATTTTCTCTAAACTCTATCACTTTAAAAGTAGGCTAAAAAAAATCCGTAATAATTACTTTCTCTACTTTTTCTCTGTGGTAAGGGTTGACCCCAGAACCTTCAAAGCAAGCACACAACCTCTTCATACCTATTCAACAGCGGAGATAAGCAGTCTCTACCATCACTAGCCGTCATTCTGGGGAACTGTTGTATCCATCTACTCAAGCACAAACTGCTCATTTGTAAGGCACTAGATGGCTAATAAAGATCAGTGACCATTTCTCTATGACTTATTTAACCTTCCTGCTGTAATTAGCATCGCTGAAGGTCAGGGAGCTAGCTTTTCATTTAACTTCCTCATTAATCTCTTGGAACAATTAGGGAAGGCATTATTCCTATAATGTTCGTGAATTAACGAGGCACTGGGCTGGAGCGCTTTGGGGGTAGGGGAAATAGGTGTTTCTTAAGCCGGAAGATACTTTTCCTCAGAGTGGAATGGTAACTTTGGGGTGCCCTTTCTCCTGTCTCCCTTTGGCTCCGCGGCATGGTACCTGTAAGTGCCGCTTTATTTACAATGCTTTGAGTAGCACAGTTACTTCTTCTACATTTTGGACCTGCCTGGAAAGCGGGACTCGCCATTCAGCCGTCAGTGGTAGGTGTGTGGGGATCGAGGGTGTGGGGTGGTAGTGGTGATGGTGGAGGTTCTCCAGCAGGGTGACTTGGCATAGATCCGAATTGCTGGCTTGTGGACAGGATTTGCGGGGTTGCGGGGCTTGGGCGGGGGGGGGGGGCGGGCGGGGAAGCTGGATACTCCTTCACGGACTGCTGTGCTGGTACTGGGAAGCAGGGCGCCAGCGCTCTTGCACCTCCTCTACCTCCCGCTTTGTGTTCTTCTTTAAAAAGCCAGATGGCGCCAATTCGCAAGACGTTTAAGAGCTGAGGGTTCCAGGGCTGGTTCAGGAAGAGCGAGGGGGCGGGTGGACCCTCACGTCTGGGGCCGGCGCTTTCTCTCCGCCTCTTCAGACACCGGTTTGCTTTTCTCTTTTTTCTTCTCCCACACCCCTCGCAAGATGCCGACAAGTCCAAAGGAAAGCGGAGTGTCCTGTGAGCCACATGGAGCTCGGGGAAAGGAAATGATTAAAGTCGTGAGGTTTCCTGGCTCTTCGTGGTGTTTACGGTGGGTTTTGATTTGGGAAGAGAGCGAGGAGAAGTTAGGGCAGGTTCCCATCTGCCCGCGTCCTGAGCCTGTCTGGGTTGCAGATGACATGGGACCGGGTGGGAACGCACATTCCGAGTGGGTGCAGGAGCGTGTCTCCGAGGGTTTCGTGTGGTGGTCTATGTGGCAATCCCACGCGTGTTTATAAAGAAGAAATCTTCCAGCTTCAAAAGGAGGAGTTTCAGGTTCTTTCATACGACATCTGAAGGGCTGCGTCTTCTAAAGTGCCTGAGTTTCCTTTTCAAATGCGATTTAAAACACTTTTGTAATGTCTCCAGTCTTTGTATATTGTATATTAGGATAGGAGAGCAACCCCATTATTAAACACTTACATTGATTAATTTGATTTAAATCAAATTGCACTGAATGAAAATGCTTGCTGTAATTTGGAAAATAATTACTAATGCGTCATGACGTTTGGACATTTCGGCTATAGACAATCATCATCAAGTCCAAAGTTAAGATAAATTCAATAAAAGTAATTTTTAAATGCATTGGGGTGTTGTGGCAATTGAGTTGGCAGATGGTCTATAGCAGTGTTAGGATTTTAACTCAAATGACAGGAAAACATACACTAACACATAAAGCACTCACCAACATTGGTAAGGACATGTGTTGTTGATTTTTTAAAAAAAAATAATGCTAGTCGTATGTTTATTGCAATGTGCACTTTGGAGCAGGGTCTTTCTTCCTTTCTGCTTTTCTCCGTGAGAGCGGTGGGTCTCAGGCCACTGGTTGTCAGCTATTACTTCCTCTTGAGGTCAATAATACTGTGGGGGAGAAGTAGCTGGAGTCGGAAATTTTGGGAAAAGGTTTTGGTATCTTAACAGTTGCTGGTAGGACAGTTTGGGGTGGCAGTGGCATTTCAGAGGCTCAGTGACTGATGCAGGGGTGTGAGAAGCAGGTACTATTCCCATTGCTCAAATCCCAGGACATTGCTTAAATTACATTTACTCCTTTCTGGGAAGTTGACCTTCTACACCTGACCTTGGGGATGCTAACTATCCCCGGGTTTATTCCGGCCCAGACAGTGAGGCTGCCTGGTTGGGCCAAGACTCAACTTGGATGTGGCTTTCAGTCTCTTTCTCTTACCCAAAACAAGTGACTTCGGGTCTCTGCACCATCTGGTCAGCCAGGGGAAAAGGAGATTTCGGTCAAGAGGGACCTGGCTGCAAACTCCATTTTAGGTTTCCTAGAGCTCTGTATTGAGCTGTTTTCCCACTGCCACCAACCTAGAAGGCATTGCTGCTAATTTTCTAGTCTTCCAGAAGTGTATTTTCCCTTGTAGCCTATGCTTTTAAGCTTTAGGAGATAACAGAATCACCTAAATAACTGGGGGCTGGTGAGTGGGCTCAGTAGATAGAGCAGTTTGCCATCTAGTCTAACGACTTGAGTTCAACCACTGTGATTCACCTCGTGACAAGGCACACACATGCCCCATAAACTAAATAAATATTTAAAATAATGCCTGAGCCTTTGTTTCTAATTCAGTAGGTCTGAGGCAGAGCTTAAGAACTGGCATTTCTTATAACTTCTGAAGTGATGCTAAGACTGGTTCAAGGCACAGACTTTGAGGACCACTGCTACACATGCTCTTGAGGGAGTGTGATACGGAAGGTGGCTGACAGGGCAGGGTGAAAGTGTTCCTGAATCCTTCGACAGCCACCTCAGCCTGAAGCTAACAGCACATCCTGTCCACTGACAACTGCACTGGAGGGGAATTGAGGCTTCCAGGGGGATTTAGCTGCCGTAGAATTTTATTATTCTATGCATCTGAAAGAACTTGCCAGAAATATAAATCTTAACACATCATAAACTTAATTTTTGTTCATATTTAGTCTTCCATATTTTAAAGCCTGGGGGCGGGGAATCAAATCAAGATCCTAAAATGAAAGCTGAAGTGATGGTAATTTTATCTAATATTTACTACCATACTGCAAGGGAACAGCTACCCTATATTAAATGGGAACCTTGGGCTGCTCTTGAATGTCACTGACTTTCTTCCAAGACATCCCTGGCTCCCAAGGCCTGGTTCCTGTGGCTTCCCAGTGTTGGGCTCTGCTCTGGCTGCTGAGTCTCATAGGCCAATGGGGTTGTTACAAAATCCGTGTTCTTAATGAATCAGTTCTTGAACCTGAAGTGTGCAAGGAAATTACCTCAAAGTGAGATGAGAAACTGGTCTGTTGAAAAGCTGTTGACCTTTCCAGGATTACTTTTAAAAGAATAGATTTGTTTTATTTGACACGCTGGGAATTGTTGACTAAAACGCAACAGCCTCAAAAATTATCCAGCTTGTTTCATGTTCTGCAGGCTGAACTATCTGAGCTAAGTCCCTGAAATGAGAATCACCATTGGTAAAATTTCGTTGCAAAATTTGGCATGGACTATTTTGAAGTGTCAGACTTCCAGGCGCTATTTCAGAGTTGGCAAGAGTCAAGGGCTTTTTTTTATTGATTTAATGACATTTTTTTCCTTATTGTCCCCATAATCACCTGCTTTATAAACTGTGGCTAGAGTTGATGTTGCAACTGGCAATTTTCTTAGAACCCAAATTCATTTATATTTTTCTGTCTTTTGATTTCCATCATTTCTTGGAATTGTTAGTGGATGGAACAAAAAAAAAAAGAGAATACATTATAAACAATTCAAAAAACCAAAAACAAAATTCCTTGGACCTTTTACAGATACCACACATGCAAATAACTGTGGCTCTGCATTCCAATGGCGTCAAGTAGGGACTGCATTTTCCTCATTAGCCTCTTTCTTTACCAAGCAGTATTGTCTTTCAAGCATGTTTTTATCTAAATCTGGGTTGTCATCTTAAATGAATTCATACAGACTCAATTCAGATGAGGAGGCAGAATAGCTTCTCCTTTGGCCCCAACGTTTGTACAATGCTGTCTAGATTGCCCCCAAATACGAATCCCTACTACTTTAGGATGAAACTTGCAGCTTGATCTTATGACTTGTACAACCACAACCGTCACCAACCATTGGAAGTGCTAAGTATTGTTTTCTTCTTTTCCCTGCGTTGCTGAGGGAGGAAGCCAAAAAGACAGTCTGGGACGGGAATCTCAGGGCTGAACATGACTCTTCCTCTGGCAAACTCTTTATAGCATAGTTTTTTTTTTTTCCAGTGATAAGCACTGTGAACAGGGAATAGCATTCCATCCCTGCAGGGACTCCACCACTGAGCTCCCCCACCAAGACCTGCATTTTTATTTCAACATGACAGAATGCTCGATCTATTTTCGCTCAGTCAAAACCAATATGCTAGTTCCTCTGCTAGTATGTAGACCTTATTCTGAAGCCATGGGAATTTTTTTTGTTTCACCAGAAAGTCAACAAGGCTGTTTAATAAAGACTTCACAACTTTAGAGGATGGAGTTCAGTGTGTGTTATGCATGCAACAAGGACATGGGCTCAAATCTCAGCATGATAAAAGAGCCAAAGCTCCAAAGAGAAAAGGAAGACAAGCTAGGAAAGAAGGAAATAATTTTTGTAGGAAAGAAATGTAACCTGATTTTAAAAAATCTTTTATGGACACATACATGAGTCACTGATTGTTTCTCTAATACAGAAAAAAATTGCATTGTTTTTGGTGCTGATATCTGAGAAAAATGATGAAATACTTTTGTTGAATTAGGTAACATCTATCTATGTAAAACTCCGCAAGGCATTAAAATAATAGTCTAGGTTAAACTTACCAGTTTGGAAAGCCTTATATCAAATGTCTTTACTCTGTTGTTAGCTCTGCTTGGCTTTGTCATTTTTTTTTTCATTCCATCATCTTCTTATGCATTGTTTTCAAACTCCTGTAATCCTAGCTCAAGACGGCATGAGTTAGAGATGGAGAGAGAATGAACACTCGTATTCTTAGCGTACACAATTTTAAACACACCCTTTCATGTTATTTGACACCATTTTTCTACATGTGCTTTCTACAGAGAGTTTGTCAGATGAGACCATATTGCAAAACTAAATTATTGACAAAATGCTTGTGATTCCAAAAGGGCCTGCTTGATTGAAAGCAGTTGCCGGGTTTCAGCGTGAGAACGTTGCTTACCCTTTCTGTTGGTGTTTGTAGATTCCTGCAGGCCATACATCTGGGCTCCTGCGGCCCACAGATAGTTTCTCCACAGCCAACTCAGTGCAGATAGAGCTTGAGTTTTAGAACACCCTACTTCCAGAGTTTTGTTCACTGAGTTAGCATCCAGGAAAATCCCACAGGCGTGCTCTTCCTTGGTCTTCTCCAATCCAGTTTCTTCTTGCAAGCTCATCATGTCCAACAACACAGACAAAAAAAGTTTCGGAATCATACTTGACCATTCCCCAAATGTGTTGGTTGCCTTGCCAGATTCAGCAATCCCTTCTTCAAGGTCTCTCACAAGACGCTCATTTCAAGTCATGTGACTTTAGGGTGAACTTGTCATTTGTTCCTAAATGTCTGTTTAGTGAACACTTAGCCTGCCTATGAGAATGATATCAAAATCAGTCTTGCCCCTGACAAGAAATAAGGTTATTTCCGCTGAGAAAAGAGAAAAGCAGCTGTATGGAAAACTGGATTTGCTTACTCAATGGTCTCCCTAATCTGCTTTGCCTTAATATAAAAGAAGATTATAGATTGGATAATTAATAAAAAAAAACCTGGCTATGGCATCAGAGGCTTGGAAGTCCAATATGGTGATGGCATCCTATAGGACTCTTGTGTGTGTCATCTCACGGTAAAAGACTAAAGAGGAAGAGAAATACCCTTTTGGATAAGCCGAATGTATTTATAACTAGCTTACTCTCCTGATTAGAGCACGAATCCATTCATGCTCCAATCTATTCATGACCTATAGAATAGCCTTCAAACACACAAACATGGAAAGATACATTTACAACATAATAATGGTAACAATAAGAATGCCAAAGCTTAAAATATTCATATTGAGTTTCAAGTATGATAAGTGGTGAGAAATAATCTTTAGATATTTAGTTTATTTGGCATATCAATTGCCTCTTGCCCAGTATAGACCTAGTGACCTGGAAACTCACTAAAGAAAGAGAAAAGTTATTTTCCTAAATTTACTCCCTTTGTCAAACTTTCATCCTAATTAATAAAAAAAAAGTCTCAGAGAAACATGGTTCATCATTACTTAGAATTTCAAAATAGCTAACTATGTCCTGAACCACGTTTTATGAGCACTTCCAAGGGCTTCTACTGTTTAGCTTCATCTTGTTTGAAGATGTTGGAGCTGTGTTGAGATTCATATCAACAATCAGAAAGGAATATCATGGTTCTGGTTGCCATTACCCTGTTTAGACATGCTGGAACTAGATTGCTTGTGTTAAAATTTAATGGACTGGAGAAGAGAGGTTTTCAAAAATCTTAATGATGGAGGCTTTGAGTCTTCAGGCATCTGGCAGATGTCTCATTTTCTAAATTCAGAACATCTGAGAAATTCATGATTTCCTCAATTAGTGTCCTCAGCTTCGACTGCACATTAGGGTGCCTCCAGTTTTGTTTGGTTTGTCTCTTAGAGAGGTGAGGGTGCAGTTCCGTGGCAGAGAACGCTCCTGGCACGCACACAGCCCTGGGTTTGAGCCCAGCAATGCAAACATAATCAGATAGATTGAGTTGTTTAGCATGACATTTACAAATAACCTCAGCGTTTGGGAAGCCGAGGTAAGAAGGTGGGGAGTTGAGATCAGCCTGTGTCACATACTGTCTCAACAACGCAAAGGCAAACGAAGGGGGAGAAAAATGACAGGAAGCCTTGGTCCCTAACTAACTAGAGCAGAATCTCTCGGGGTTGGGCTCCAGATGTCGTTGTTATTGTTTCTAAGTGTCCCCAAGTGATTCAAATCTGTAGCCAGGCCGACAGTCACTAACCTACATGAAAATGTCATCTTTCAGTGATGAGGAGAGCTAACACCATTGCTTCTAATTCTGTCCAACTGAGAGGCTTTGAATGGGAAAATCAGAAGTGGCAGGAACCTGGAAGAGGGCCACCTGGCCATCAGAAAATTCCAGAGGGATGTCGTCACTGCCAGACACACTTTTAGCAGTGTTAGAGCTTAAAAAAAAATTCAGGAAACCATAAAAGCCCAACTTTCACACCCTTCTCTGGAATTCCAAAAAGACAAGGAGATAGCCCGACAAATAAAATTCTGATGCTACCATTTCAAGTGGCAAAAAATCAAAGTGTATCGGGGTGGAGGTGGGGGAGTGCTCTAAAGAGGTAGCCAGAAAGATAAGTGTCTCCTGTCATGAAGTAGTCTACCAAGACAAGATATGTCGGAAAATGGTGAGTCTCGAGTATGAAGTTCAATTTGAGGGGAAGAAAAGCATGAGTACAGAAGAGATCCGCCAGGAATATATGAGAAAAGACCCGGAAAGCCATGTCCAACAGAGCTCTGTTGACATGATGTCTAAGGTGAAAGAAACAAGGCGAACACGCCAGGCTGCATCCTCTCTGTAGACAGGGGTGGTTGGGCAGTGTTTGCTAAAGAACCAAGGGGAAGAGGACTGTGAGCCAACGGCAGCTGTCCCAGTGAGTTCAAACATTGGTCTGCAAATAACAAACCAGAATGTTAATAGAATCTGCAGATGCAAGGTCTTTAATCTTTGAAGAAAAAAAAAAGAAAAATACGGAGGAGAGAGGTTCCCAGACACTGGCCCACATTTTTGTTTTTTCAGGGCAAAATAGGAAAATTCTTGGAACTGCATACTCGAAAGTCTGCTATTCAAAAGTTCCAAGATTTACTTTAAAATGCCATTTGAATTTGAGATTTGCTAATTGAATCATGACTATGACATAGTTCATGAACAGAGACGAGACAAACAATCATATGTTAAATCAGCTTATTTAAATTCTGTAGTTCGTAAGCTTTAAAGATCAGATAAAAGCAAAGCGACCTTTGGAAATAGTTAGCTAGTGGTGTACCAAACCATCCCGTAACCCAACAGGCCAAGCCCTAAAATTTTTTGAGCACTAACATGATGCTGTATGTGAAAAACTGCATTTGATCTCATTTGCTAAAAGACAGCAAGTCAAATGTAGACACATTAAATATAGTAAATATATTTACCTCCGGGCTCTATGTATAAGATGTTCATGAAACACCAGCGAGAACCGTGTTCGGGTTTGGGTCCTCTCTACAAGATACCTCCTTATGCAGGTACCACTTTTTCAAAACACAAAACAAATATGAAGTGGAAACACCAATCCCAAAAGGTTTGAATAACACATATACAACTCGTTCCTTTAATTTGCTCACCATTCTGGGCCACCTGGTTGGTTCTTTTCTTGGCTTTTTTCTGGGATTCTTCAGCCATTTAGAGTTATTCAACGCCTTAAGTGAAGCTGAATGATCCTCCATCGAATGTTTGGTGGTTTCTGGATGGAAGCTGGGGCGTGAGTCGCCAGCCGGCAAACTGGAGAGGACTTACTTGGTGGCGGCAGCATTCCAAGAGAAGGAGAGTGAAAGCTTCAAGGACACTTTTAAGGTCAATGCTTGGACGCCTGCTTTGGTCTTGGTGGAAGGAAGTCACGGAGTCAGCCCAGATCACTGAGCAGGGAAACGGGTTGTAGCTTACAGGGGAGTCGCTGCAGAGATTTATGGTAACGTAGAGTTTATTACACCTCTTCTCACGAAAGAGCTCACATATTATCACACATTAATTTCAGGGGATTCATGGATCCTTCCAACCCAATCAAAGAGCTTTCAGTCTATTTTAATCAAGGATATATATGTATATGTATATATAGTGATATGTGTATATATGTATATATGTGTATATAGTGATATGTGTATACATAGTGATGTGTGTATATACGTATATATAGTGATGTGTGTATATATGTATATATAGTGATGTGTATATGTGTATAAATGTATATATAGTGATGTGTATATATGTATATATAGTGATGTGTGTATATATGTATATATAGTGATGTGTATATGTGTATAAATGTATATATAGTGATGTGTATATGTGTATATATGTATATATAGTGATGTGTATATATGTATATATAGTGGTGTGTGTATATATGTATATATAGAGATGTGTGTATATATATGTATATGCTATATACATATATATCCTTGATGTGTGTGTGTTTGGTTTTTCAAGACAAGGTTTCTCTATGTAGCCCTGGCCATCCTAGAGCTCACTCTGTAGGCCAGGCTGGCCTCAAACTCAGAGATCCACCTGCCTCTGCCTCTCCAGTGCTGGGATTAAAGCTGTGCACCACCACTGCCTGGTAGAACTAAGGATTCTAAAGCTTATTCAGACTAAGCACTTGCCTCAATCAAGTAGATGTTCAGGTGCTGCCTCTCACCCAGGTCCCGTCATTCACAGTTCCATGCCATTTCCATTATGCCTAACTGATATTTACCTTGTTGCTGTAGGAAACGGATCTCACCACAATACAAATCATCACTCTAACACATCAGGACAAGCTGCTCTAAATGTATACAATAAAATAAAAAATCAATTTGGTTGAGACTGTCTGCACATACATACAAATAGGAAAGTAGGTTAGATAAAAGCAGGTGAGAAAAGCCAATGGTCTCACTAATCTGCAGATTGGTACCGCTATGGGCAGGTCCCGAAGTCTATTGCATTTTATTCAGATAGATACTTTTTATCTTTCAACCGACACAAATGGGAAAGTTGTTTGTAACAAATGATTTGTGACAAACGGGATTGTTTTCACAGTTAAATTGTCTATCTTTAAAAGGCATACACTGTGGTTGGGAGTGTGTATACTCTGTTGGTAGAGTTCTAACCAAGCAGGCATGAACTCCTAGACTGGATCTCCAGCACAAAAGAAAAAAATTGTGGCTATTGTTTAAGCCAGGTATGGTGGCATATGCCTCTAATCCCAGCACCAGGAGGCAGAGGCAGCAGATCTCTGAGTTCGAAGCCAGCCTGGTCTACAGAATGAGTATGAGGACAGCTAGGGCTAAACAGAAAAACCCTATCTTTAACCCCTTCCAAAATTGCCACTGATTCCCAGAACTAGGAATTCGTGTGTGTGTGTGTGTGTGTGTGTGTGTGTGTGTGTGTGTGTGTGTACATGCACACACTGATGAGAAATTAATCGATATTCATTTTAAGCTATGTACAAACCTAGTACTGCTACCACTTCAAATTTTCACTTTCCTTTATAAGATGAAAAAGCATGAAGAAATATGTATGTGGTATAGTTAAAATGATCACTTTTGCTGTGGCTGTTTTTGTTGTCAGCGAATGGGAGGGCAGCAGTTTCTGCTTTACTGTTCTGTGTGGTTTTTTTAATATTTATTTATTATGTATACAATATTCTGTCTGTGCGTATGTCTGCAGGTCAGAAGACGGCACCAGACCTCATTACAGATGGTTGTGAGCCACCATATGGTTGCTGGGAATTGAACTCAGGACCTTTGGAAGAGCAGGCAATGCTCTTAACCACTGAGCCATCTCTCCAGCCCCTGTTCTGTGTTTTTTGTTGAGCCAGGGTCTCAGAAATGTGACGTTTCTACCTCAGCCTTCCAAATGCTAAAACTAAAGGCATGCACGACCACAGTAGGCTTAAGTTTCACTTACTTAGAAAAATTTAAATCACATTTATATTTTGTTTGTTATGTATGTGCATATGTATGCCTGCCACAGCTTATATGTGGAGATCAGAAGCCACTTAAAGATTCTTTCCTTTCTCTATGTGGGTTCTAGGAATTGAACTCTGGTCATCAGACTTGGTAGCAGAGGTGACTTTGCCTACTGGTCCATGGAGAGTGCATTGAGATGACCCAGTGTGGTGGTTTGACGGAGAACGGCCCCCATAAGCTCATGTGTGTGAATGCTTAATCCCTAGTTCATGGAACTGTTTGGGAAGGATCAAGAGGTGTGGTCTTGTTCGAGGAGGTATATCACACCAGCCCAGACACACTCTCTCTGCCTGCAACTTGTGGATCAGATTTGAGTTCTCAACTTCTGTAGCATGAATTTTAATTGGTCTTAACCAGTAAAGCCTAGAGTCAGATATGAGGGGGTGAAAGGTGGAGGATCAGAGAAGCAGCACAGACAGCCACTAGAGAGACCTTTTACCTTTCCCGAATCTTCAGACTGAAGGGGAGATCCTGTCTCTCCTAATCCCCAGACTGCACCCTCATCAGACTGCACCCACAGACTGCACGCTCAGACTGCTGCCTCAGACTGCATCCTCAGACTGCATCCTCAGACTGCATCCTCAGACTGCACCCACAGACTGCACCTTCAGACTGCTGCCTCAGACTGCATCCCCAGACTGCACCCTCATCAGACTGCACCCACAGACTGCACACTCAGACTGCTGCCTCAGACTGCATCCTCAGACTGCATCCTCAGACTGCACCCACAGACTGCACGCTCAGACTGCTGCCTCAGACTGCATCCCCAGACTGCACCCTCATCAGACTGCACCCACAGACTGCACACTCAGACTGCTGCCTCAGACTGCATCCTCAGACTGCACCCTCATACTGCTGCCTCAGACTGACTGCACCCTCAGACTGCATCCTCACACTGACTGCACCCTCAGACTGCATCCTCACAATGCACCCTCAGAATGCACCCTCAGACTGCATCCTCACAATGCACCCTCAGAATGCACCCTCAGACTGCACCCTCAGAATGCACCCTCAGACTGCATCCTCACAATGCACCCTCAGACTGCATCCTCAGACTGCATCCTCACACTGACTGCACCCTCAGACTGCATCCTCAGACTGCACCCTCAGACTGCATCCTCAGACTGCACCCTCAGACTGCATCCTCACACTGACTGCACCCTCAGACTGCATCCTCACACTGACTGCACCCTCAGACTGCATCCTCACAATGCACCCTCAGAATGCACCCTCAGACTGCATCCTCACAATGCACCCTCAGAATGCACCCTCAGACTGCACCCTCAGACTGCATCCTCACACTGACTGCACCCTCAGACTGCACCCTCATCAGACTGCATGTGAGCTCCTGTCTCCTCCCGCCTTATATTCCTCTTTCTGTCCAGCCATATCATTTCCCATCTCCACCTCCCTAGTGCTAGAATTGAAGGTGTGGGTCACCACTGCCTGACTCTGTTTCTCTTTGAGACTGGATGTAGCCCGGGGTAAGGGAGCCTGAATTCACAGAGATCCATCTGCTTCTGTCTCCAAAGTCCTGGGATTAAAGGAGTGTGCCACCACTGCCTGACCTCCAGTGGCTTAGCTCTGCATTCTGATCTTCAGGCAAGCTTTATTTGTTAAAACACAAGTAAAATATCACCACAAGCTGCTGCTCCGGGGCCATGGCTTCCTGCCTGCCTGCCTGCTGCCACTCTTTGCCATGATAATCATGGACTCACCCCCTGAAACTGTGAGCAATCCCCCAATTAAATGATTCCTTTTATGAGTTGCCTCGCCCATGGTGTCTTCTCACAGCAATAGAACAGTAACTAAGACACCCAGGTTTTACTTATCACTTAATAAAATATTACTATCTTATTTTTTTTTTAGTCCAGGGGTGAGTTATGCAGGTTGCTCTCCCCCAAATGAATGGGAGTAACTAATTAATTTTGAAATTATCTGATTTTCAGCCATTACTCACCCAGTTAGTGATGGTGGATATTGTGGTTTACATGTGAACTATCCCCCCAAGCTCATATGTTCAAACAGTTGGTGTTTCCTGGCCCAAACTGCTGCTTTGAATGGTTATGGAACCTTTAGGAGGTAGAGCCTTGCTTGAGAAAGTGGGTTACTGGAAGCTGGGAGCCGGCCTTGAGGTTTGACAGTGTGGCCCTACACTGTGATTCCTGACTATAAATGTAACATGACCAGTTACTTCACGTTCCTGCTGTTGTGGCTTTCCTGCCATGATAGACTGTATCTTTTCAACTGTAAGCCTCTCCTCCCTTAATTGCTTCCTCTCAGGTGTTTAGAAAAGAAAACTGATACAGTGGGTTTTGGTTGGAAGGTTTGGTTTTTGTCTCCGTTCTGCTCACAGAGCTAAGAGAGAGAGTCCATGGCCTGGTTCACACTCGGCTCTGCCAGTATTCTGAAGGTGAGCTCTTTAGAGAGCTTCTTATCATAAAAGCACACGTACAAAAAGGAAAATGTACAAAGACGTAGAAAATTAGCAAATGAACACCACAACCACAAACCCTTACTCAACAACTGTTATTATTTTGCCATCTTTCGTCCATCTGTCTGGTTTTGTTTACTTGCTTGCTTTTGATGGGATCTCACTATGCAGTCCTACTGCCTAGAACCCTTCACTGTGCGGACCAGGATTGATTCAGCCTCACAAAGATCCAGCTGCCCCTGCCTCCCCAGTGATGGGATTAAGGTCGTGCATCACTACGCCCAGCGGAGGATTTTTTTTCTTTAGGACCATTTTAAAGTCATTCACATGCGGACGGTATGTGTCTCCAGAATGTAGACACCCTCTCACATAACCAAATTCCAACATATTCCACTTAAGAAATTAATATCGTTTATATAAAACTATGTTCACATTCAAATTATCACCTCCATTTTATAGATTATTTTTTTTCCATTTTCCAATTCCAGTCAAAAAGTACATAGTACAGCTGTTTTGTCTAGCACCAGTCTGGTTCAGTCTATAACCATGCGTCTCCTGCCTCACTCACACTCTCCCGTGCTATAGACTTTCCAAAGAAGCCAGCCTACTTGTCTATGGAGCATTGTGGATTAGTCTTTTTTTCTATTTTATTTTGTTTTTATCAAAAGCTAACAGCAAGCCTTTCCTGATTACACAAGAAATGAATATTAGTGTTGGTTTGTTTTTGAGATTGTATTTTAATCCATTTTCCCCTCCCCTCCCCACTCTAAGCCCTCCCAAATACCTCTCCCATCCCTCCTTCAAATTCACGACCTCTTTTTTCATCTACTGTTATAGTATGCATGTATATATATTTGTATATACTTTTTATTTTTCCTTCACTGTGGCTTAACATGTTTGTCCTTATATACTCTATTTGTCCGAAGAGTGCCTTCTAGTGAAGCTATCAGCTTCATAGTGTGTCGTACTGGGAGCACATGGGCCTGGTGGCTCCACTACAATCCTTGTATTAAGATGAAAACATCCACACCCACCTTTACTGGCAAGAAAAAAGAAGCCATGAATTTAAAGGGCGTGGATTGGTAGATGGAAGAGTGTGGAGTTTAGAAAAGGGAAAAGAGAAAAATTGTATTTAAAACACACTATCAAAATAAACAAAAATTAATATTAATTGTGTGTATAATCAGGAAATGCTTGTTTTTAGCTTTTATTTTATATTTCTTTCTTTTTTGAGATAGGACCTACAGTTTTATTTTATATACTTAATTATTTTATGTGTCTGAGTGACCTTTCTTTGTGCACACCAGACGAAGGAATAAAGATCCCATTACAGTTGGTTGTGAACCACTCTGTGGTTCCTGGGAACTGAACTCAGGACCTCTAGAAGAGCAGTCGGTGCTCTTCATCACTGAGCCGTTTGTTTCTCTAGCCCCTGTTATTAGCTTTTTGTAAAAACAAAATGAAACATAATGCAAAAAAAAAAACCTAAAATTAGGACACTCCATAAGAGAAGTGAGACCTTGTCAATTTGTTAGTCATTGATGGAGTGATAATTTGACGCCATAAAAATTTCCAGCTCTCTAAAATGAGTTCCTTTGCTGAATTCTTTAAAATATAACACTATACTTTTGATTATTATCATCAACATTATTATGCTGTGCTGGAAACTGAATCTAAGGCCTCATACATGTCAGGTACATGATCGACCACTGAAATATCCTCAACCCCAAGATTTTATCAAAGAACTATATCCTGATTTCTGAAATTTCTTCAGGATGACATACGATTTAAAGACAAGCTAAAAAAAAAAACAAGAAAATGTCTGCTTTAAAATTTAAAGCAACTTTTAATTTCCTACTTGGATTGTTGTAGTGTGTGTGTGTGTGTGTGTGTGTGTGAGAGAGAGAGAGAGAGAGAGAGAGAGAGAGAGAGAGAGAGAGAGAGAGAGAGAGAGAGAGAGAGATTCTGGTTAGCAGTAGTCATGTCTATCTTGACTGGTGATTTGGGCATTAATGGGTCCCTTACCCATTTTATTATTTTATGAGTACTACATGCTCAGTTCATAAATGGAGGAAGAATGTTGTAAAAGTGAGTCCCTGTGCAACAAGGACAGACGAAGGAAGCAGTCACTGTTTCAGGAAGGCAAGCTGTACTGTATGTCGGATGGCCAGTCAACTCTTAGTGTGGGGTAACTGTGCCTCACACTGCAGTTGGGATGTGGCTTCCTTGAAGTGACTTCTTTGTTTCTTCTTCAAAGCAGGTCAGATGATGTGAGCGTGCATCCCAGTAACCAAGCATGGTGGTATCATTCCTAATTAGGAATAGAAAATCACGTCTAAAATCTGTGTCTGTTCACTTTCCTGACGTCATTTGTTTTTGTTTCGCCCTCATCTGTGACTCATTTGCCTTTCGCCATCTTCCACAATTGCTTCTGCAGGAATATCAGTCTTGAAACGTACAGCATGGCTCACACCCACTTCAAACATGGTTTAAAATCTCATTTATTATTTCGTACTGTGGTCTCACTTAAAAGCCAGCATTGCTGAAGCTGCGCAGCACATACCTTTTAGGGAGGAGACAGAGAGAGGGAGGGAGGGAGGGAGGGAGAGAGAGAGAGAGAGAGAGAGAAAGAGAGAGAGAGAGAGAGAGCATGCCATGAGGTCAGGCCACAGCAGAAACATGAGGAACATAAGAACATTCAGAAGTCGTATGGGTAGATGAAGTCTCCAGACACCAGAAACCTGGAAACCACCCAAGCTTAGGTTTAGCACTGTACAGAATTGTGATGAAGACCAGGGCTGGTATTATTTTTTTCCCAACAAGGGGTTACTTACTTAAGGACCACATTCCCAGGATTACAAGGATTTGCCTGAATATCCAAGGGAACATTTATCTCCAGAAAAAAATGAGAATAAAGGAAGAGGTGAGATGCATGGGAAGCTCTGATCCAATGAGATTCGGGTTAGAACTTATAACCAGCATGGACATAATCAGATTACATTGGTATCGGCAGATGAAAACTATATTAAGTAGGAATTATGTTTTCCCAGTTAGCTTACATTTTAGACACTAAAATCCAAGTGTTTGTGCAAGTCAAATCCAATTAAAACTCAATATAGTTTGGCATTATTCTTTTAAGAAAAGCAAGCGTAAGGCCGTGTGCTGGAAAGGTTCCATGCCAGTAGTTTAATCATTCATTCTGCTCACTTTCTGTGCTCCACCCCCGAGCAGAAGATACTCACCTATGGTGAAGACTGCTTGCCTATGACAGGCCGAGCTGTCCCAGCCCTCCATAGGGCATGTACTATATTGATTAACCCCTACTCCAATGCACTTTAGGAATGACAGGAGTGGAGGTAGGAAAGCATCCATCTAACAGAGGACAAATGGAAGGAAATTTTTCTATGTTTCATACATTTGATACTCCCCCACTCCTTTCTTCCTCCCTCCTTCCCTTCATCCTTCCCTCCCTCCCTTCCTTCCTTCTTTCCTCTCTCTCTCTCTCTCTCTCTCTCTCTCTCTCTCTCTCTCTCTCTCTCTCCATCTCTCTCTTCTTTTGAGACAAAGTCTCTATGCAGTCCTGGCTGTCCTGGACCCTATGTAGACCAGGCTGGCCATAAATTTATAGAGCTTCACCTGCCTCCGTCTCGTAAGTGCTTGGGTTAAAGACATGCGACACCTCACCCAGCTTCTCCCTGCCCATGTTTCTAAGCTCTAAGTCACACTTCCACAAGATGGGATTCCAGAACATACTTGTCTTCTAAGCAACTAACTACTCAGCAGCTGACTGCAACAGCATTCCTGTTGGGGAATAGAATATTTGTTTAACTAGGTAAGGATGTGTTGCATTTGTCTGTGTTGCAGAATAAGTGTTTACCTATGTAAAAAAAAGTGCTAAATTTGTCTATGCTGCATTTGTTTAACTACATAAAGATGTGTTGTATTTATTTCACCTTGCCTGCCCAAGGCACCTAATTGGTCTAATAAAAAGCCAAATGGACAATAACTAAGCAGAGGAGGGATAGCAGGGCTGGCGGGCAAAGAAAAAAGGGGATCCAGCTAGCCTGCCAGGAGACAGACAGACAGACATGGAGGAAGCAGGAAAGCAGGATAGTATGCAGATGAGGTAAATGAGTCTCGGGGCAGCATGTCAATTAACAGAAATAGGTTAATTTGAGTTTAAAAAAAAACTAGCTAAAAACAAACCTAAGCTAAGGCCAAGAATTCATAATTAGTAATAAGTCTCCTTGTTGCTTCCCATAGCTTCCATATTTCATTCATTGTTTCATTTGGACATGCTCCTGTCTTGTTCAGTGCTGCCAATAGCAACTTCTCAAAGACTGGGCAGCCAGTCCATCTTGTCCAGGTAAAATAAAGAATTCACAAAGAAGTACCTTATACTGATGTTCCTTACAAGTCTCTAATGCTGCAAATTCTCACGCAAGTGAGATTTCTGTGGAATAGCATCACAAAGATCCCAAAGGTCAAGAAGCAGCAGCTTGCAGAGAAATAAGGCATTAGAGGTTTCGTCTGCTTCTTTCTGTGCACGCTGCTTGGCTTACCAAGCTAAACTGTCACTAGTCCCAGATTCAATTCTGTGACATCACCTGCAGCTCTGCTGGCTGCCGCTTAATCCCTACAAGTGCTCTCTGCATCTTCCTTACCATTGTAGGGTACACAATACATTTTCTAACTACTGAAGAGTGGGTATTTTGTGATACTAATACATGAATGTTCATGTCATAACACATAGCTTTATTCTTCGCCATTCAGAAAAAAAAATAGAATAGAATAGAATAGAACAGAATGGAATTGAACAACCTTGAGGTTTTACCACAGGAGTAAGGCCCAGGTTGCCTCTATTTTAAACCTGAAAAGATTTTCTTGCTCATTCTTTAAGGCGATTTAGAATCCTTACTCAAGAGCCCATTACTGTTTTTCTCTCATGCTTGCCTCTAGGCGAGTGAGTCCTTTTTTTGGCATCTATGGCAGAAAAAAAATTTCATTTAATGTTAGATTTTCTTCACCAGTGACCTTTTTTTTCACTCTTTTTTAACTGTAGAAAAACACACATAACGAATTTGCCATTTTAACTTAAAAAAATTGTAGGACCATGGTGGCCCACACCTTTAATCCCAGCACTCTGGAGGCAGAGGCAGGTGGAGCTCTGTGAGTCTGAAGCCTACAGAGCAACTTCCAGGACAGCCAGGGCTTCTTATAGGTAGGGCTACCTTGTTTGAAAGAACGAACAAAAAGTAAAGAAAAAAGGTTGGCCTTGTGGATGACCCTCAACTCGGCAGCCCTGCCTCCTGCGTCCCAGTGCTGGGATTTCAGGTACTTGCCTCCACGCCAGGGTTGTGCAGCTGCTGGCGCTAGGAATGTGCTCACGCTGGGCAAAGCGCTCTACCAGTATCCCCCGTCTCATTTTAACCATTTTAAATGTACATTTTGAGTGTACATTTAAGTGTGTTCACAACATTGTACAACCATCCATCCTCAGAATCTTGTCTTTTTTACAAACTGAAACTAAACATCCCTTAAACGCATACTTCCCTGTGCCCCCTTCTCTGCTGGGCCCTGGCAAGCTGCCATCTTGAGTTCTGTCTCCATGAATTTGACTGCTGGAGGTGCTTCATGGAAGTGGAATCACACAGTATTTGTCTTATTTTTTTTTTAACCGGCTCATTTCACTTAGTGTAATATCCAGTTCTAGGGGACCCAACACCCATGGCAAAACATCATTGCATGTAAAATTAAAAAAAAAAATTAAAAACCATCTTCTTCCTTGAATGGTCTTTAGAAGAGAGATCTGACTACTTTCTATTCAAGTTATACAAGACCTCATCTGAAGGCTCTGAATTTACCACAACCCCCAAAAGTGGTGACTAACAGCTAGGTGGGGCAACTCAGCACATAATCCCAGTACTTGGGATATGACAGCAGGAGTTCAAGCTTAAGCTACGTAGTGAGCCAGAGTTACAAAAAATAATGTCTCAGAAAAACAAAATAAAAGAATTGGTGGCTCATTAACACTTAAATTAACACAATTTTCTGATAAGAAGAGAAAATCTGCATTCTACTTGGCTAGAATAATGATGGCTCTTTCCATTTCATTAGTGTATGAATATAGACAATCAGTTGACAGAAAATAAATTGCCATTCGCTTAAACATTTTCAAGTCATAAATGAAAAGATTTAAAGGAACTCATAATACCCTGTACAATCATAGATAATGTTAACTAGACCTTCCCCAGGCAGGAAGCACAGGGAGTAGTTTAATAACCTGGAACTCTACTTGGTATTGGCTGTGCACAAACATATGCCTTCTAATAATGTACTTGAAGGTTATGGCTCTCACCTCCATGTTCTGCACACTTAAACCCTTCTCTGAACAACACACCTAGCAGTATGTTCGCAGCTTAAGATCCCTCCACCTTCACCAAGCTACTCACACACCTTACTCTAACTATGGAGTAAGTTTTTCTATAGTGACTCTCAGTCCGAGATAGGTTCTATTCAATCACACCCAAGTTGTGACCATACATGAAAGCAGGAAAAATGATCTGGCCTTAGCTGGTTTGGGGAACAGAACAATAAGGCAAAACTATGTTCCCAAGTGAACTTTTAAGGGAGAATTTCTTGTTTATAATATTACTCCTATGCATAATTTGGCATGCATATCATTAAAATCAAATGGATCATGGGAAGGACCATGAGCAGTAAGTGAAGGCCTATCTCACTGAAGGCCATCAGTCAAAACAGAGAACCATTCACACTGCGTTCTTTAGCACCAAACTCCACCTGCTCTTGAACCCGGTAGAAGGACGCTCCAGGCAACAGTCAAGACTTTGATTTTTTTCTCACTTATGGGGCTTCCTGATTTCTTGCAACATATTCTGACCTTCAGTATTGCTTGGCTTTGAACAGTTTGCTTCCCACTTTGTGTACCGGTGTGTGCTTGTTTTGATGTTTTGAATAAGACCCCCTCCCACCAAGAATCTGGAAACACTTGGCCAGACCTGATCACCAATCACAATAGTGTGTGTAACCGGCTTAACCCCTGTAGTAACTAGAACTCAACTGTTATAGAATAATCTTTTTGCACACTGTGGAGATGCTATTGAACGAGTTTTAATCACTAATAATAAGTCTCCATGTCATGATTTGGGATCTGGCTGGTGAGACAGAGAAAGACTTGCTACTCTCAGTGATCAGAAATTTCATAAAAAAAAAATCCCAAAGTGGTGGGGGAAGATACAGATACCAATAATTCTATTTCCCTGAGTTTTCAAAAGCTGTGCCAAATGAGTAAATGACCAGGCACCGAAGTTTTAATGGACAGGTTTTGTTTTAAGTATAGATCTCAGCCACTGTCTGCCATGTCTCTGCTGTATGTCATTGTCACCTGCAGGGTAAGTTCAGGATGTTGTGTCCCCCAGCAGTTTGGTACTGTGCCCCAGTTGTCCTGAACTCACCGATCGGTTCCCTCTCTTTGCACGTTTGTTTAGCTGCTTTCTTTCTTATTCCGTAAGTCACACCCCAACTGTGAAGGTCACTATCAATCCCAGATCATCATTCTAGCATGGTAGGCACTTGCTGGTTGAACCTTTCCAGCCTCTGGTAGGTAATTTTAGTATGTCATCTTGAGTAAGCTACAATGTGCTCCAACACTTGGTCAAACATTATTCTGGGTTTGTAGATGGGTATTTCTGGATGAGAGTAACGTTGTTGGAGCTCAGGTAGTCCTCTGGGGGTCTGAGTTTCCCTCCCTTCTGTAAGTGGTAACACCTCCAGCCTGATTGCTTTCAAGATGGAATAGCAAGGTGGTTTTGCCTCTGAAATCAAGAGTCAGCTCTTCCCAATTCTTGAGCCACCTTCCAAAGTGGAGCCAATCTTCTCTGCAGGGTCTCTGGCTTGCTGACTGGATCCTGCGACATCTCAGCTATATACAACCAAACGTGAGCAAAGTTCCTACTCTGGGCATCCTTCTACAGAGTTTCCGTTTCTCTGGAGTAGAGTGACTGACGCACATGACAAAAGGAGTTCGGTTTTATAAAGTTCAGCCTTGAAGAATTATAAATCATCACCTAAAACAATGTTTCTAGGTCTGGGAAGACAGTGTTTACCTAGTGTGCCTGGATCCCATCCTATTACCACACCTGTAATCTCACCTGTAATACTGGACACCTGTAATCTTAGCTCTTAGAAAGCAGAGGCAGGAAGACCAAAAGTTGAAGTTATTGCCAGCTACATGATGAATTGGAAGGCAGCCTGTGATGAGAAACTACCTCAGGAAAAAAAGAAAGGAAGGAAGGAAGGAAGGAAGGAAGGAAGGAAGGAAGGAAGGAAGGAAGGAAGGAAAGAGAAAAAGGAAAAGAAAAGCTTCTAAAGCAAATATACCAAAATATAATCGAGGAAAAGCAAACATTTACAATAAAGGATATATATATCTCAAACCACATGTAGAATTAGTTTACAACTTAGCCATGTGTTAGATACAGAATTTTACTTTATTCTTTGCTCTCCTCTTTAAAAGACAAACTCTTCCACGGCACACTAAATAGCCAAATCACGAAATAGGCTTGTTCTTCCACTGGGGGAGGAGCCAGCAAGGAGAGGAAGGAGGTGGGTGCCCAAGTGCTCCTTCATTGTTTGTGTCCCGGGCTCACTTCCCACCGTTCACCATTCAGAGCTTAGTGCGGCTGCGCAGAAGCTTACTGGCCACCAGAGTGAGCGCTCAACTAAATGGACCAGGCAATTATATCCACAACCTGTTTGTCTGCATTTTTCCTACCCCCAAATAGTTATTTTTTACTAAAAAAAATCAAACTAAATGATGATTTGAATAACAAAACAGAAGTGGTAGAGGAGAGATGGACGCTTGAGAGGAGACGGGCCCAGGGATGAGGTGACGTCTCCTAGATTCCAAGTCTTGTATGAGGCCCACTGGAGGCTTAGGGTAATGAAGAGGCCAAGAAAATACCAGAAGACATTTTTTTTTATCCTTCAGTCCCAAAATGCCTTATTTACTCCCAATTACATCCAATATTTATTACTTACCTGCCATGTGCTTGCTATTATATAGACTGATTTTAATTCTTCAAAGGACTTGGAAATTATTCTCATAAATCACTGGGTGATTCCACATTTCTTAGTCTACAAAAAATTTCTAATCTCAGTACCCAGGAAAAAAATGGCCTTTAAAACCCCTGGTGTACAGGCTGCGGTATTATATCGCCCCACCAGCAGAGACGTCTTCTTTTTTTTTAGTTACAAAAAAAAGACATTTTAGGTTTTTCCTTTCTTCTTAAATACTTAAACTTTAAAGATTAAAAACTAACCAAACGTTTTTATTTTACTTTAATTCTTACTCTTTGATCATGTGGAAAAAATGTTTTTAAATTTCTATTGCTCACAAAGATTTTTTTTAAAAAAATCCACCAATATTTTGTGAGATTTATTAATTTTAGTTGTTTCGATATTCAAATGTAAACATATATAACATTTAAATACCACTAAATATCTCTACTATATTGCTAATAGGACGACTGTAGAAGCTCTCACAATGCTAAAACCTAAAAATAAAAAATCTTTATCCTTAACTCACATAATTTCATTGGGATCTAACCACATTAAACTATAACTACATTAAATAAAGAAAGGGAGAAGAAGTCATTTGGCTTCATTAATGTTATATAAAACAAAAACTCATGTGAGCACATAAATGTCTCTGTAAAGTACATTTAAAGGAGAAAATGGTAAATCTAATTTGGGTCTTCGTTATTTAATTTGCTTTGGTGGGAGAATGATCTGTCTTTTTACAGGCATTATGAGCACATGCTCACCAGTACAAGACTACTTGAGGAAACAATGTGCCTGAAACACAAGCTACCTGTGAACTGATTTCAGCCATTGATAGAAAACTCCAAGAAGCACGGAATAAGCTTCTCTAGTAATATACATCATCCTGTCTGATTAAGATCTGTTGCATATCACAGATGCCCACTGTACGTTTCTGTACCTGCTAAAAGCCTTTGATGGTCAATCTTGTCAGCTGGAAACAACTGTCCATGGAAACGCAGCTCTAGGGACGCAGGTGTGAAGGATCTTCTACCTTAGGTTAATTACGGTGGAATGACCCACCTTACGTGTAGGTGCTACCGTTCCAGGACAGGAGTGCTGGACAGATGACATTCAGCTTTTTCCGGGCTCCCTGACTGCAGATCTAATGACCCGCCACTCTTGCCGTCATTCCTTTCCCCCACTCTGATAATCTGATGGCCCCTCTAACTAGGAGCCAAAATAAACTCCTCAAGTTGTTTTTGCCAGGGGTGAGTGCCAGCAACTGTAACTAAAATACCTTCTTCTCTTGTAACAACTTATTCTACCTGTGCACACATACTGGGCTGCTGTGGTGGTTTGGAAGAAAATGGCCCCCAAAAGGGCGTGGACTATTAGAAGGCGTGGCCTGGTTGGAGGAAGTGTGTCACCTTGGGGATGGGCTTTGAGGTCTCATATATGCTCAAGGTATGTGGGAGCTGTGGGACTCTTCCCACAGCCCGGCTCCTGGCCGCCTGCTAGCTTATGCCCCAAAATAACAACACACAAATTGTATTCATTTAAACACTGCTTGGCCCATTATATCTAGCCTCTTCTCGGCTAACTCTCGCACCTGGACTAGCCCATTTCTAATAATGTGTGTAGCACCCCTAGGTGCACTTACCGGGAAGATTCTAGCCTATGTCCATCTTGGGTCAGAGCTTCATTGATCACATCTGCCTGGGAGAGGGGAGCATGGCCTCTGTCTAAGGCATCTTACCTCACTTCCTCTTCCTCCCAGCATTCTGTTCTGTTTACTCCACCCACCTATGTTTTAACCTATGAGGGCCAAGAAGTTTCTTTATTATAATTAACCAGTGACCTTCCTCCATCAAGTGACTGTTCACTGCCTATTGCCTTTGGATCAAGATGTAAGGACTCTCAGCTCCAGCACCATGTCCACCTGGTCTTGTTCCCCGCCATGACAATAATGGACTACAGCTCTGAACTGTAAGTGAACCACCCCAATCAAAACTGTAAGTGAGCCACCCCACTCAGATGCTTTTCTTTCTAAGCATCAGCAGGAGCTATTCTATCCCCACCCATTTCATCTCTGTTTTCTACTTTGGCTAGAGGTGCTTTGCCTCCCTGCAGAAGTGTGCAGAAAAACCAGCATGCCTACCTGAAAGAGGGAAGTAGCAGTTGTATACACACAGTTGGGGTCCCACATTGCTGCAAAGCAGAGGTTCCTAGCAGCCCAAGTCTCCGTAGGGGAACTGTGGCCGTGTCTAATGGCACTGTTGTAACCCACAGCCCCAGAGGCAGCTGGTGAGTAGTGGTGAAAGGATGCATCCCTGCCACACTCCTACGATCGTCTTAAACTGATCACTTAGTTCTCCACAGATTTTGTCTGATGCAAAGGTATTTTTGGAGGCATTATCTAGTAGTCTTATGATTTTTTTCTGGGTACCTACAGAATCTCATTGTTTACCAATTTATTTCCTCTAAATACTATCAAATGCCTTCCTGAAGTCAATGTAACAGACATTAAAAATCTCAAAGGACCATTTTAATATATATAGTCTGAGGCTGATATTTAGCTCCATCTGGGAGGAATCCTGAGAAATATAGGCAAATGTTCAAGTTATCATCTTTACTAACTTGTCTGGAAAAATTGTTTTAAAATAAGCCAAGACAAAAATCCAGCCTTAGGTGATGCGCAATTTTCATCAATGAACTCAGGTTTTTGTACCCTCTCCATGCTTCCAAGAACCCAAAAGGCAACAGTCAGCAAGCCAGAGGTTAATTTTTTCCTACCCTTTACTTGCTCAGCGTTCAAGTAAATTAGTTCAGTTTTAATCTAATGCATTGAGAAGTTATTTAGGTGGAATTCTATTCATTTTAGTGGCATAAAATAAAATGTCTAGATTCTAGACCAATGTCAAGAAACTAGATGGTGTGGTTCTTTATGACAGTAAGAACTTTCTCTCTCTCTCTCTCTCTCTCTCTCTCTCTCTCTCTCTCTCTCTCTCTCATTTTGCATTGCTTCATTTATCCCATGGTTTTGCTATGTAATATGTAGTCCAGGCTGATTTTGAATTCACTATGTGGTGCATTTTACCCTCAAACCTCTGTTTTCCCACCCAGAGAGATGACTCGGTGGATAAAGGCTCTCACCATTAAGATTACTGATATGGCTCAGTCCCCATGCTGCCCATGGTGGATGGAGATACCAGCAAGTTGTCCTCTGATGTCCACACAGAAACTGTGGTACTCGCACCCTCCCATGCACAACAGTGATGATGATGATGATGATGATGATGATGATGATGATGATGACGGTGATGATGATGATGATGATGATGATGATGATGACAATGATGATGATAGACTGAAGAGAGGACTCAGTCGTCAGGAGCACTGACTGTCCTTCCAGAGGACCTGGTTTGAATTTCTGGCACACACAGAGCTCCTTAGCACCACCTGGAATTCCAGTTACAGGGAGTAACATCCTCTTCTGGCCTCTGAGGCCATGCAGGCAGATGATAAATAGATATACATGCAGGCAAAACATCCCTACACATAACATAATTAAAAAATAAATCAATGTTTCTTTAAAAAGAGAGAAAACACCTTTTTTCAAGTGACCGTTCCCAAAACTTCAGTGTGTGGTACATTCATATCATCCTGAGATTCAGGAGGCTGGGGCAGGAGGACTGGGAGATCAAGACTATGCTTGGGTACATAACAAGATCCTGGGGGAGGAGAGGGCCAAGGCATAGAGAAAATTAACACACAATTGGATAAAACTATTTGTCTTTTAAAATGTTGCTTTAGTTAGTTATATATACGAAAAGAGATTTTAAAATATCCAAATAATTTAGAAAACTCTTAGCTTTTTCATTTCAACTATAGATAAAATTGGTCCCTGTTGCACCAATGTCAAGTCCAAATTGGAGTAGCGAGAGCAGAATGCGTGACTGATCTGCATTCGGAAGTGGAGATATCAGTTTAGCTTGAATCTTTCGGCTCCTGTGGACATTTGTGGACAAGGTAATTAGTTATATTGACCTGGTTGTCTCAAATAGAATATTGCCATATTTTACTTCAAATTAAGTCAATAAACATAGCATTTCGGAGTTATATAATTAGTCCTCACCTATAGCCATACTACCATGAACATTCCTAATTTCAGATTATAAATTTTCACATTTGAAAAATGCTAACATGTTCAAATTGATTATAATTCAGTAGACATTTCTGCTTAAAGTAATAGTAAGTGCATTATTTTGTTAAATATTACAGAACCAAATGTTATCATTTCACTGTTAGACATTCCACTAATTTAGCTGCAGTGCTCAGAAGAGAGACTGAGTTAAATTCTTGGACTCTTTCTTGAAGTTTATTTCAAATATTTATCAGACCCCCCCCCCCATTCTCCCTAAGTGACTCCCTCATACCAAACCCAGGATTGCCACGTCCTGGAACCTGGATGCCAGCGCTGTGTTGGCTTTAAAACTCTGTATGACATCCCAACCCTGACTCCTCCATTTGATAGCATTGCCCCAGCTGGAAGACGGGAGAAAAATCAAGTGAATGGTACTGGAGCGTTCTGCTCTTCTGAAGACTGAGCAATGGCTTGCTGGGAATCTTTCACTCGCGTTCTCTTCCTAGGATGGAATGTAACATATCCCAGCTGATGCACTCAAGGCCAGAAAATAGATCACAATTAATTTGACAAATGACTCCTAAACCGAGCCCTGCTGCTTAGGAATTTCCCCTTTGAGAGCTTGCCTTACAACGAGTTTGTGTACCAAATAAAAACAGAAACTTGTTTCATTTGAGCACGAGGGGAAGCATGCTAAAGCTTCCCAGGGGTTTTCCTTTCCTCTCTAAGCCTGTCTCTGCGCTCTGCCCCTTCCTCGGTGCCCTCTCTCCCGACCCCATTCCTTCATTCAGATTGACCAAATGTCTAAGGAAGACCCGAGTCACTTCCGTTACTGCTCACTTTTCCTTTTTCTGGTTGTAAGGGTTGGGCGATGATTGCGCACACCTTTAATCCCTGCACTCGGGAGGCAGAGGCAGGTGGATCTCTGAGTTCAAGACCAGTTTGGTCTACAGAGCTAGTTCCCGGACAGCCAGGACTATACTGAGAAACCTTGTTTCCATAAAAGAAAGAGAGAGAGCAGGGGGACAGGGAGGAAGGAAGGAAGGAAGGAAGGAAGGAAGGAAGGAAGGAAGGAAGGAAGGAAGGAAGGAAGCCTTCAAATAAAAGAAAGTTGTTTTTTACACCTGAGAAGACAATTTCCACCTGGATCAAAAGGTAAGTTGTAGATGCTGTGCACACAGTTTGTGTGTACAAAGCATTTTTTTTTTTTTTTTGGTTTTTTGAGACAGGGTTTCTCTGTGGTTTTGGAGCCTGTCCTGGAACTAGCTCTTGTAGACCAGGCTGGTCTCGAACTCACAGAGATCCGCCTGCCTCTGCCTCCCAAGTGCTGGGATTAAAGGCATGCGCCACCACCACCCGGCCTGTACAAAGCATTTTTAATGCACACAAATAGGCGGCATTAAGTAATTTGCATTATTGCACAATTGTCACCATTATTCAGAACCTTTTTTTCCCAAAAAACACCAGCCCCCGCTCTTCCCAGATCCTTAATGACCATTCAGCTTTTTATGAATTTGACGAAGGACTACATGTAAATGGAATTACACAACCTTTGTTCTCATTTTAAAGCTCATTTAAAGTTAGTTTTACATAACTTTATGTTTTTTAGATTCCTGCGAGTTGAAAGTGCTGAAAAGAGTTACATAATGCAATGGCCACTGACCTTGAATTTTCCTGCCAGCTTTTGAATTAACGTGGGAATGTCGAGGGAGGAAGTTATTCAGAGCAGAAAGGCAAAATAGAAGAATCCCTGCGCTATTGCTATTATGGGTGACGCTATTGTGAATATTGCTGCACAAATATCTTTTCAAGGACTAGTTTCACTTCTTTTAGACCTTCAAAATCTCTATCTTATTATTATGTGTTTTCCCAGCACTCAGGAGGCAGTTCGAGGCCCGTCTGGTCTACAAATTAAGTTCCAGGACAACCAGAGCTACACAGAGAAACCCTATCTAAGAAAAATAAATAAATAAACAAAAAAACAACCAAACTGTCCTCACAAGGTTTGTGAATTGAAGGCCAAACTGACCCCAGAGTGAGGAGATCTGGTCAATCAATCAATTCATTCATAAAAAATAAGAACCAAACCAAATGGTATATGCTAACTTCTTCCCTGTAGGGGATCACGTATATGGTCTCACACAATACATACTAGGCGATACACCACTGAGCCACATCCTTGGCCTTACCACCCACATAATTTTTTTAACATTTGGAAAACAATACTTTGACAGAAGAAAGAACCGCTCTAGCACTGTTTCTTAACCACCATAATTTGTGTTTAATCAGATGGTAATTTGTTCATTGAGACACTACAGTAAGTAATGCATCCAACTGAATCCATTAGCCAACTTTCTGAAATCAAGCTAACACCTTCTACCCTATGGCATATGGGTAACTGTATGTATCCTGAGGCACTGTTTATCTTACTCCTTGTGATGAGCAAGTAGTATTAAGAAATGAATGTTTTTGCCATCACCCCCACCCCCTCTCCATTCTGGGGTGGCATCACTTTACCCATAGATCAGTGCATTTCCCAACCCTCAGAGAAGGTTTAGCAGGGGATGTTGATTAACACAGAGACCCTCAACTGGGCAACATATAGAAGATAAGAGATTGGAAAGTTCTCAGCCCTATATGGGACATCTAGCTCATACTCACTCCCTTCGAGGCTTAGGAACCACCATGGAAGCAGGGGCAGAAAGACCGGATCCAGAGACTGTAGACAATTACATCAAAATAGTTTTCTGGACACAACGGGGTATTTACAAAGATGAGCTCGCAGAGGTTGTCATAGCATGCGCAAGACTTGACCAGGAGCAAGACTAGACAAAAATCTCAGCATGGAGTGGGAATGAGCTCAAGAAGTCCCTCCTCTAGCTGCAGAGCTGACAATTACAGCTGCTGGCAGAGAATGTTTGTCTTCTCTAAAGATATGACTTCTGGAAGGCAGGCCACATTCCAGTGGATGCCGCACACTCAGAACTATATGGGCAACACAAACTGGGCTTGGTGGGCTACTGAAAGAAGAGGGGGCTAGAGAGCTACTCAGTGGTTTACAGCACTTGTTGATCCCGTAGAGGACCTGGGTTTAATTGCCAGCATCCACACGGTGGCTCACAACCTTTCATAACCCCAGTTCCAGGGAATTTGACACCCTTTTCTGACCCCAATGGGCACCAGGCATGTTGTGGTGCACTTACTTACATGAAGGGAAAACACTCACTCACATAAAAATAAGATAAATTCAACCACTGGGATCAAAGGCCTGTGCTACCATACTTGGGTTTTTGTTTGCTTTGTTTTTAAAGACTGCATAAGTTGGGGGAGGTGTGGAGGTGGTGGTGGGGATCTGGCCAGAGATAGGGGGATGAAGACAGGCTGAATATGATCAGAACACGTGACGTGAAACCGGGTAGTGGTTGAGCATGCCTTTGATCCCAGCACTCTGAGTTCAAGGCCAGCCAGGGCTACTCAGAGAAACCCTGTCTCAAGAAAACAAAAACAAAGACAAAAAGCAAAATACGTTGCATGAAATTTTCAAAGAGTTGATAAAAATACATTTTGAAACAAGTGACAGATGAAGTGCTGTTTATTCTATTATGCAACTTCAATTTGATGCTTTGTGGGTCTGGATGAAATCTAAATAGAATGATTCTAAGTGGAAGAATAGTTTGAGATTGTTACAAAAACATTTGGAAGGCCCACTTCCCATTAGCCCCCTTCCCTGACTTTAAATAATTTTAAAAATCTGGTCATGTGTGTTCCTTGACTGCTGTTCAGATCAGCATTTCCCCTTTGCTCGTTTAATTCTGCCTCCACTCTTTCTACACCACCAACTCTGTTGTTTTCCTTATTTATTGTTTACTATTGTCATTGACCTACTGGGAAGTATAATACCAGCCTTAAACTTCCTGTATCGCATGGCAAGGCTAGCCCACTCATTTCTGCTCTCTGTCCTTCCTAAACTCCCAATACTCATTAGAATTGGGGTTTCCTGAGGACTGAAACCATTGGGGTTCTTTGATATGAACACAGAACCACAAAAGAGCGAGATTTAGGGAACACAGGGACATAGAGGAAAGCAAAGGCCAAAGAGGCTAGAGGGCTTGTCTGGAGGTGATGAGGAACAGATGAGGAATGAGAAGTTATGGCTACCAATTCTTGGACCAGGAGCCTTTCCTCCATGTGTCTCTCTTCATTGGCAAAAGCCCCTACTGGTGACTGATACCAGACAGAGCCACGAAGGGATTGTGTTCCAAGAACATGAGCATGTAGCTAAGTCCATATCCAGGACGGGCCCTCACCCCATCTGTGCACTCCAGGGCTGACAACAGAGCCTTTATTCCAGCAGAGTGGATACGGCAAGGCCAAGGGCAAACTTAGTCTTGCCAAGATTTCATTCAGCCTGCCCCAAACTGTTGATGCTCTTTTCTCTTTTATTTTCTTCAGATCATTGCTTACAAGCAGCAGTTATTCTACAGTCTTATTAATTTATTGTCAGTGGTAGACACTAGAATATAAACTCCTGGAAGCAGAGGTTTTGTTTGTGATGGCCGTGGATGCTGAGTCCCGGGCATCTGAAACGATGCCGTGGAATGAACAGTCGTGAAGAAAGCAGGTACAAACTCCAAGGCTCCAGGCTAAATCAACAGTAGCAACTTTATCAAGGACCTATAATCCGTGGAACAAACAGATTAGACCTCAGCTAAAGACCCACTGTCTAATACAGTAGTCACTGGGTATATGTAGATATTAAGTACTTGAGATGTGGCTAGTGTGAATAGAAACGAACTTCACCAGAAAAGCTGGCCCTGCTCCTCCCCAGGGGCAGTGGTCCAGAGAATGAGCCCTGCTCCTCCCTAGATGCAGCAATCTGGAGACCACCTTATGAAGCGTAGCAATCCAGAGAGTGCGCCCTGCACCTTGCTTGGACAAAACAGTAGTTCTGACCCTGGTGGTGGGAGTGCAGGTGAGCTGGACTTAGGATGGGAGAGCAGAACTGGCCTTGCTCCTTGCTGTCTGCTTGCTACATTGGGTGAGCTAGACGGGGCAGTGCTGGAGAGCTTGCCTGGGAGGCGATGATGAGGGAAAGGCGGCAGGCTCACCAACCCAGCTACTACCAGGGCCCAAAACCAGGACAAGACAGCCCACGCCAACATCCAACTCAACTATAAACTGCCGGAGGATGTGAAGGGGATGAACCTACAAAACCAAAGCTACAGGATCTCCGTGGCAGAAGCAATAATAGGGTGTCTAAGTATCGAGGGTGTAACTAACAGAGGACTGGGACCAGACCAATGACTCGCTGCTAGAAGCACTCCCAAGTAAAGTTATATGGACTAAAGGGTATGCTACGTGACTCACTGGACCAACCTACAGTTTCCGCGCTGAGATTTTGTTTTTGTTGTTGTTGGTTTGTTATATTTTCAGTTTTACTTTTAAATTTTGTGGTGTGGAGCGGGGAGGGGGCAGCAAGGGCAAAGGGCAGCCACGGGGGGATGTGGGGAGATGAGTGGAGTTGGGATGCGTAATGTGAAGTGCTCAAAGAATCAGTAAAAAGTTTAAAAAAAATGAGCTTCACTTGTTTGGATGTGACCTCAAGCCTTCCAGGCATGGCATGTATCCTGGTTTCATTCTATTTCTGTGATAAAATGCCCTTCCTAGAAACAGCTCAGGGGAAAGAGGGTCTATTTTGACTCCTAACTCAAGGTTCCCATCCATCACTGTGGGGGAGGTAGGTATGGCAGCGGGAGCTTGAGACAGTTGGTTCCACCCCACCAGTAGAGAGCAGAGAGAATGCATGTACGAATGCCAGCACTCCACTAGCTTCCTCTACTCTTCAAGAGTTCAGGGCTCCAAACCAGAGAATGGTCCTGCCTACCTTCAGACTGGGTCTTCTTTCCACAGCAGCTAAGACAACCAAAACTGTCTCCCACACCTGCTCACAGGTCAACTCGATTTAGGCAATCCCTCACTGAGATTCTTCCTAGATGAGTCTAGGTTGGGTCAAGAAGACAGACTAACCATCACAAAGTGGTTTTGCCAACCCTTTCCAGCCTGATCTGAATATATCTCCTGTCTGAAGGTTCATCTACTCCCCCTCCCGCCTTCTTCTCTCCCTCCCCCCTCCTTCTTTCTTTCCTGCTTCCCTTCCTCCTCCTCCCTCTCTCCATCATTTCTCTCTTGTGTTCTTTTGTCTTTTCTTTCATGTTGGGGATTAAACTTCAGAACCCTACATCAGCTAGACAAGTTCTCTACCACTGGCCCCCAGAGACCCCAAACCTCAGTTCTAGGTATATATATTAGGTGTAGTGCCCACGAATGACCTTGTGGATGGCAATCTATTGGGGAACTGTCATTATTACCTTCCTCACTTATGACAGACGGCTTTTTAAACCGTCCACCTTCACTCTTTATCTTGAAGAACCTCTCACTGGACAACTTCCAGACGTTCAGGAATAATTTGATGCTGGACTGAGTGTTGCTGGCCCATGGCTTACATACCCCAGGGCAGCCAATGAATAAGGGGCGTCTCCAGTGAAAAATGATTTTGAGCCAGGAATAGTGGCACACATCCATGTAATTCCAGCACTTGGGAGAACGAGGCGGGAGGATTGATGTGAGGTTTGAGGGTAGAATGCGCCACATAATGAATTCAAAATCAGCCTGGACTATGTGCTACATAGCAAGACCATGGGATAAATGAAGCAATGCAAAATGAGAGGGAGGGCGGGAGGGAGAGAGAGAGAGAGAGAGACAGAGACAGAGACAGAGAGAGAGAGAGAGAGAGAGAGAGAGAGAGGGAGGGAGGGAGGGAGGGAGGGAGGGAGAGAGAGAGAGAGAGAGAGAGAGAGAGATGATTAATAAAAATCCAGAGACAGAAATTGGGGTTCAACTTGAAGGTCAGTAAAGCAAAACAGCCAGCCACTTGTTCTTAGCTCTTCTTCAGTCAGAAATGGCAATATTGACTCCAGGAATCCTCAGAACGAGACTGTGTCTGAGAGCTGTCTCCTCCTGTCTTATATTCCTCTCTAGGGCTGGGATTAAAGGCGTGCACCACTAGGATTAAATGCATGTACCACTACTGCCCGGTTTCTATGGCAAACTAGTGTGGCTACTGGGATTAAATGTGTGTGTCACCACTGTATGGTTTGTAAGGCTGATCAGTGGGGCTGTTTTACTCTCTGATCTTCAAGCAAGATTTATTTCTTTTTTTATTAATTAATTTATTTATTTATTATATATACAACATTCTGCCTCCATGTATGCCAACATGCCAGAAGAGGGCGCCAGATTTCATTACACATGGTTGTGAGCCACAAATATGGTTGCTGGGAATTGAACTCACGACCTCTGGAAGAACAGCCAATGCTCTTACCACTGAGCCATCTCTCCAGCCCCAAGATTTATTTCTTAAAATACAAATGAAACATCACTACCAGAAAGAGAGAGGGGGGGGGTAACCAATCTTGAGATTTCTGTGACTCCATTCCTGCTGGAAAAATGCAGCGCTCAACTTCTATGAAGCAGCCTCCATTTATTAAGTGTCCTTTGCTCCCCTCGGAAACATAAGCTGCAGGTGTATGTTCTGTAACAAGTATAAAGTGTTTATGAAGAAGTACATGGAAAATTATTGAAATTATCTTTTCAGTGCTCCTTTAATATATAGTTAAGACTCCTGCCAGCCCTGGGCTCTTCCAAGTATTTGGGAATGGCTTGCTCAACAGTCTTTCTTCAAAAGTTTCCTCTGTTATTCCAGTGGCCTCACTATGGAAGCCCTAAACATCCAAGAGCATGGGAGTCCCTTGAGTATTCAAGCGCATGGGAGCCCCCCTGGGCATCCAAAAGCATGGGAGTCCCTTGAGTATCCAAAAGCATGGGAGCCCCCCTGAGCATCCAAGAGCATGGGAGGCCTCTTGAGCATCTAAGAGCATGCGAACCCCTGAGCATTGTGCAAACCCAGGAAATATTTATAGTGTCCCTTGATTCATGACAAGTGTTAACTTTCACATTTTCTTACAACAAAGCCAAGAAGCCTATTGCATAAGACAATATGACGTAGAATAACAAATAAACAGCTATAGAGCCCAGAATTCCAATTCCAGTCTTAAGTTAAAAGCTATCGGGGTTAGGGATTGAACCCAGTTGACAGAACGCCTGCCTGGTATTCATGAACCCATCGGTTTCATTCCCAGTGCCACATAACCTGGACATAATGGTACAAACCTGCAACCCCAGAACACGGGGAAGAAACAGGAGAACCAGAAGTTCAAGGTTATCTCTGACTATCAGCAAACCACTTGTCTCAAGTTTAACTAAATTCTTCACAGAAAAGACTTGAACTCAACTGGTTTTGTTCTTCCTTTGGGTCATATGATTACATGCTAACAGATTAGCCATATTTCTGACTTTTTAATGTTTTTAAATGCTAAGACAACATGGGATGGCACTTATATTGGGAAATGCAGTTTCCAGTATGTACCACATTCAAAATAAGGTCCAGTTGAAGAGGAGAAGGAGGGAGAAGATGAGCAAGGAAGTCAGGACCATGAGGGGTTGGTCCACCCACTGAGACAGTGTGCCTGAGCTTATGGGGGCTCACCAAATCCAGCTGGACTGGGACTGAATGAGTATGGGATCAAACTGGACCCTCTGAATGTGACTCACAATTGAGGCAGACTGAGAAGCCAATGATAATGGCACTGGTCTCTACTGCATGTACTGCCTTTTTGGGATCCTAGTCTATTTGGATGCACACCTTCCTAAGCCTGGATGGAGTGGGGAGGGCCTTGGACTTCCCACAGGGCAGGGAACCCTGCCCTCTCTTAGGACTGAAGGGGGAGGGGGAGGGAGAGGGGGGGAGCGGGAATGATGTGGGAGGAGGGGAGGAAGTGGACATTTTTAATAGTATTATTTATAAAGTAATAAAAAATTATTAGGAAAAAAAAAACTACTAGAAAAAATACTTCCAGTTTGTATTTAAAAAAATTTCACATTTGCAGGCAGAGATAATCTGCTAATGTATACTTGCCTGTGAATATATCTAAGTATGTATCATTAATAAAGACATATGAAACCTTAAAAAAATAATGTGAGATAAAAATTAGCCTCAAGTTCTTTTAATACTCTGAAAATGGTTTGTAGTTTTAAATGCCACAATGTGTTTAAATTTCACTCAGGCTGCTTGTGCTGCTATTACAAAAGATAACTAAGTTTAAATTATTCATTTATAGAGTATAGAAATTTATTTCTCATTGTTTAGGGGCCTGGGAAATCCAGGTTCAAGATACAACAGATCTGGTGACTGTTTCCAAGATGATGCCTTCTGCTGCATCCTCTGGAGCAGACAGGCCAGGCAGACACCCTGCCCATATGGTTACAGCTCAGACACCAAGCACTTGCTTCACATACGACAGGTGCGGGGTTCAATTTCCAGTACTGGAAGGGAAAAGGAAAGAAAGTCTCTTCTAGAACAGCACCGATTCTGTCAAGCTCACTTTTGCTTTCAACTGAACTTATTTTCTGTAGTTGCGTAGCCCGGCTGCGAGCTGTGAGTGAGCAAGCCAGGAAGCAGCATTCCTCCAGCGCCTTTGCTTCGGCTCCAGCTCCTGGCCTTGAGGTCTTGCCCTGCCTTCCCTCAGCGATGGGGTGCGACCAAAGAGTTGTAAACCAAAATAGACTCTTTCTTCTCCATACTGCATGTAGTCACAGTGTTTCATCACAGCAATAGAAACCCTGACCAAGACAGTGACCAACTGCCAAACAGCAGTTGGCTTTCTCTATGATATTTAACAGCTTGGTGCACTGCCCTGATCCAGCAGCTGCCTCAAATGAGCCGCCTGAAGAGCCAGCATAGAAAAGCTCTCTGAAATGTTTGCAGTGGCTTGGGGAAACCCATTATCAGGGATCAGAGATGACTTCTGGGAATTTTAAGCCTGAAAAGTATCTTTTTGGACATGAGCCGCTATGGTAACATTTGACCTTCTTTCTTTTCTCCTTCAGAGTTAGAAACCAGTTTTAAGGCAAAAGACTATATAATATTTGACCTGCTCGCCTACAAGAGAGTCATACTCCAAAATATTACCTCTGCTTTTCTCTTTTCCAGGACAAGCAAAACGGAAGTGGTGAGGATCCATCCAACCTCTGATCGTTCCAGTGAAGAAGTGTCCAATCATTCAAGCAGAAAAATAAAACCATCATTGAACAGAGCCACTGGGGAGCACAGGTGTCCACTACAAAGTGACCTCTCACAAGTCACAGGACAGGCATGGGTGACAATAAGTGAACCAGATAAGATCTTCATATGATCCCAAAGGAGAAAGATTCAAGTCTGGAGGCGAGAGGTAGTAACCAGAATAGCAGGGCCTTCTAGAGCAGACACACAGTGACTTTGTGACAAGGTAGACTATGGCCTGGGAGGCCAACAGACACAAACCAAAAAAAGATTTTTCCACTGCTCTCTGCAGAAAGACCGTAGCATCTGTCACGCTCAGATATTTTCAGCCACACTTTCGTACAGGAATTACCACAGTGTCAACAGTACCGTACTTGACTACAAAGGACCACAGTGACAAATCTCAGAGCCCTTTGAGGCTGAAGATAGCGTTGTTAACTACTGTGAATGCCAGAGGGTTTCTGTTGTTGTCAGCAGAGCGTCTTGAGTTATTTATGCCTGCCCAGACTTGTATTAGATCACCCCCGCCCCTCCTAGCTGCTTCCCTGAGATGTGTCAAGAGAAAAGCGAGAGTGTTGTCAGCAGCAACATGTCCTACACTCTTCAAATGACCGTCGGAACCGGAGCTCCCAACTATAAGCTCCCTACCTCTCGCTCTGTGAGCACTGATCCACTTTAGCCTGTCTCTGTGACTCCCCGGGGAAGCTCTCAATGCCAGGGAGTGCTATCTCACGCTTCATCCTAGAAGCTCTGACAGTCTTCCAGGAGAATAAATCACTCTCTGATTTATTCCTGTGAGAATTTTTGAGGAACCTGCACAAGGAGGCTATTGTATGCATACACAAATAAATGACACAATTCAAAGGTTTAATGCTATCTGCCAAGTTAAACTACTGCCGAGCAGCTGTGCGCATTTAAAATGATGCTTGGCACAGCTGGAGATCCATAAATCATCAGCTGCATACTTGCATCCAATTAAGGAAGTGAAATAAGTACCCAAAAAAATCTTACAAATTGAGATGTGTGTGAAGACGTGGATGAAATTGTCATTCTGCTCTGAACGCAAGAATAAATAAGATTAAAAAACGAGTCCTTGTTTTGTTAATACTGAAACTAGAATTTCTTGTCATGGGGCCCAGTATTTTTGGCATCTCAAATCCTGGCATAAAATAGTGTTTCTAGGAGAGTTGTTTCAGGCTCGTAGTCTTGTCTCTGTGAAAGTAATAGGGCAAAAGAGAAGTGATGATTCACCCCCAAAAGCAATCATTAGCAATCATTCTTAAAAACAAGGAACGGTTAGATCAAAATATTAAGGCTCTCCAGAGAAAGTTACAGCCAAGTTATAGGTTTAGGGGCTGTCCCTACGTAGTTAGCCACAGCAGATCGGATGAGAATAATCGATGGTTCCATTCAACCTTTGTGGGTCTTGGTCACGTGGGTGTAGCTGCAGAGGACGGGGTTCTGAGTAGAATAAAGAAAAATGATGCTGGGGCTCTGTAGTAGAGGGTGCCCAAGCATGCAGGTTTGTTTAGACCTGTGGATGCTTCTAGAATATTAGAGCTATAACGCTAAAATGAAAACAAAACTCATACCTGGCCACCATGAAAAGTGATCAAACCTATCAGCTGAATTTTTTTAAAGAATACATAGGAAACCTGGATTATCCTAAACAAGTGATATATCAAACTTAGCAGTTCTGTTTCCAGCCACCACTGTGAAGATGGCCTCAGGTGCTTGGACGGAACTTCTGATGGGTGCTCAGTCTAGAGGAGAATTTATATTTAAAGCAATCATAAAATCCTTGACTTAACTCAAAAGGAATGCGTGACGACTTGTTAGTTTAAACCTCTTACTTAGAGTACTTCCCTAACCCAACACTACAGGTGTGCAACGTTTTGCCAAAGCGTTGAGCTAACGTTTGAACCATGATGGCTAGGAGAGCTCGGAGAATTCCTGGAGCCTTCAAATTCCTCTCCCAGCTGTCCTCCAGGGCTCCTCAGTGTGCATGAGCTCGATGCTGAGGTGATGATGTCAGATTCCTCATGAGTTTCATGAGGTGAGAACAGCATGCAAAGCGGTTGCAGTAGTTTGGAAGAAAGAGAAGGAGCCTGCACGAGAGGATGAGCTTGCAGCTTGGTGGTAGAGTGTGCCTTCAGCATGCATCAGGCTGTGGCGACAATAAACACACACACACACACACAAGATCTTGCCAACACTTGTCCCGATGTCTATGCCCCTCCAAAGACCCTCAAACTATTAGCAAGAAATTCTGAGGGGTCCAAGAAAGTTCCTAGGGCCTCATCTGAGACATGCTTGCTCCCAGGAAGTCACACATCATCACTCCAACCCTAGGGTACAAATGGGAATCAGGGAAGCAAGTGGAGGTGACTCAGACAACAGCACAAAGCCCCGAATTCCAAAGCAGACAGGAAGTAAAAGGCTTGCAAACAAAGAATCCAGAGCCCAACTTTAAGATAGTTTAGGGTCAGACTTAATTCTTTCTGCCTAAATAATGTGTAAACCTTTTTATTTAACTTTGCAACCATTTCTGAAGAGTCAGGTAGCAGCAGTTGAACTGTCTTTTGGGACAGGACCTCTTTTGCTGTGGATTCTATGGTCTCCTGGGTATGTCTCTTGGCTTCATTTTCCCTCGCAGGCTATAGATTTCTTAAGGACAGGGCTAATATTGTAATTACCTGCTCAACTTGCTCACAGCAAGCTAGCACAGAGTTTTACACACTGTTAATACTCCAAAGCTTGTGGAGTGAATGATCTGACTGAATGAATAAACTCAATTCTGAGACTAAAGCAGTGATCCTTCATACTTCTTTATGAGTGAGAATATCTCTAGCCCCCAAATACTGGAGTAGAGGAAGGCCACTTGTTAGTCCCGGCCGCCCAGCTAGCTTAGACCAGAAATAACCACACAGAAACTGTATTAATTAAAACACTGCTTGGCCCATTCGCTTTACCTTCTTATTGGCTAACTCTTACATATTAATTTAATCCATCTCCATTGACTGTATATCACCACGAGGTTCTGACCTACCAGCAAAGTTTCAATACATCTATCTCCGGCAGTGGATCCTTGGCATCTCCTTCTGACTCCGCCCTCTTTCTCCCAGCATTCAGTCCAGTCCTCCCCGCCTACCTAAGTTATGCCCAATCAACAGGCCAAGGCAGTTTCTTTATTCATTAATGGTAATCACAGCACACAGAGGGGATTCCCACATCACCCAAATCAGAACAAAAAGAATGAGAAGTCTCCAGGTGTTCCATGTTCACAATTGGAATCAGGCCAAAGGGGAGCAAGGTTGGGAATACAGGGAGAGTCTTGCAACAGGATGTGTTAGTGTGAAATATATTTAGGGCATGGCTCTGAGAAATCTCAGATCTGAGAACAAAGTAGGATTTCCAGGATCAGACACATGAAGGATACCTTCTTATAGTGAAAAGACAAAGGTTTGGAGTTGAATTTGAGCTTTGGTGACATGAATAGCACATTGAAAGTTCTTGTGAAAAGACATTTTCAATCTGCTTTCCAGTATGCCCCACACTAGGGTAAAGAGGAGTCTCGTTCCTTCTTCATTTTCCTTTACCCTTCAAGATGCAGCTTAGCATCGTCTTCCCTAAGGCTGACACCCATAGTAAGTTGAAGAGTGTTCCCTCCAAATTCACATCCACCTGGGACCTGTGAAGGTGACCTTATTTTGAAAGGGGTCATTTCAGATGGAATCAAATTAAGATGAGACCATAGACGATGACAATGGCCACTAAATTCAATATAACCAGTATCCTTGTAAGGAGGGGGAATAATTTCAGGTGCACACACAGAAGAGAAGGCCGTATGGAGGGAGCAGCAGAAACTGGAGTGGTGTATCTACCAACGAATGGCGGGACAGCTAGCCGCTCCCGGAATCTGGAGAAGGTAAGGATGCTTCCCTGGGGTTTCCACAAACAACACTACCCTGCTAGCACACTGATCTTGCCTGCTAGTCTCCAGGACAGTGAGATAATAAATTTCTGTTGTTTTAAGCAACTTAGTCACAGCAACACTAAGAAATTAAATACTCACTTATTAACTTTTCTATCCACCTTTATTTATTTATTTCGAGACAGAGTCTCTTATATTTCAGCCTGGCTTTCAACTGGATATGTAGCCAGGGATGACCTTGAACTTCTGATCCTCCTGCTTCTGCCTCCTGAGTCCTCGGATTATAGATGTGTATTCCCAGCCCTGTTTATTCAGCACTGAGGATTGAACCCAGGGTTTCAGTAATGCAGGTAAGCATTCTACAATAGAGCTATATCCCTAGAACAGCTTTTCCTTTTACGTCCATCTGTATCCAACACTGCTGCATCAACTTGAAGTTTGTTGTTGTTCTTATCTTACTTCCCACATTACTATTTCCGGAAGACAGAATATGTCTTATTCACTTTTATAGCCGTAACACTATGTGCTATAAAAGCAATTTTTTGTGTGTCCAATAAAATTTAAAATTGTCACGTATCTGAGTCAGCTTTAATTGTCAACTTGACACCGTTTAGAAGGGAATCTCAAAGGAAGGACTGCTTAGATTGGATTGGCTAGCAGACAGGTCTTTGTGGGGTTGTCTTGATTGATATAGGAAGGCCCAGCCCACGGTGGGCAGCACCACTCCCTGGGCAAGTAGTCCTGAGCTGTACAAGAATACTAGTCAAGTATGAACCAGCATAAACCATTCCTCTGTGACTTCTGCTTCATGTTCCTGACTGAGTTTCTGCCCTGATTCTCCTCAGTGATGCTCTGTGACTGGAGTACAAACCAAACACATCCTTTCCTCCCTAAACTCTTTTCTTTCTTTCTTTTGTTCTTTCTCTTCCATATTTTTTTAAGATAGGGTCTCTCTACATTGTCCTATTTGTCCTATGACTCACTTTGTAGACCAGACTGCCCCTGTCTTCAAATACTGGGATTAAGGGCATGCATGCCACACCTCTACCTAAATTGTTTTTGGTCAGGATGTTTTCATAACAGCAGCAATGTAACAAGAACACCATTATGACAAAATTCCAAACTCCCAATAACCCACCCTACCTTGTCTCCAACAGCCCCAACTTACAGTGTCACTTATTCCAAAGTAAGAAGTAAGAAAATGCAGTAAAAACTGGGAATGCAGATTTACAACTGCCTTAAAAAGCCTTTATTATATTAGAAATCTTCCTACCTACATATATTATGTTAAAGGGGAGAGTTAGAAATGGAATACTTTAGGGCAAGTGTGTTGAAACCACTAGCCTAAACCACAGCATGTCAGAAACAAACAACAAACTAGCCCAAGTGTAGGTCTACCATTTAGTAGGTGGAGAAAATAGAAACTGAACACGTGGTTTCCAGTAATCCTGAGGTTATTGCGTTCATCTGGCAGAAAAGGAAATAAAGAGCATGGAGAATCACTCATGAGGGTTATTCTAGGGATAGAACAAGAAGGGTCTACTGTAGATGGAAGTTTCTCTCCTGCCCAGTCCCACAGCCTTTCAGTTCCAAATAAACACACAGAGGCTTATATTAACTATAGACTGTTTAGCCCATTTATCAGGCTTATTATTAACTAGCTCTTACAACTTATAGCAACCCATAATTCTTATCTATGTTTAGCCATGTGGCTTGGTACCTTTTCTCAGTGCAGCGTTTTCATCTTGCTTCCTCTGCATTTGGCTTTGCAACTATGTCTTTGTCTTTCCTCTTCTCAGAATTCTCCTACTCTGGTCACCCACCTATACTTCCTCCCTTGCTACTGGCCAATCAGCATTTTATTAAACCCACACAAGTGACAAATCTTTATAGTGTACAAGAGCATTATCCCACAGAAGTCTTTGTCTACCTTCCATTGACTGTGACTCAGGCTCACAGCTGCTTCTAACCACAACTGTGTCTAGAAAACTAACTGGGAGCTGAGAAGGAAGAAAAAATTCAGTAAACAAACAAGGACCACCGTCTGCATAAAAATTATTTTACAACCTGCTAAAGTATCCCCAACATTGTAAAGAGCCTTAGACACAGCCAAGTGTCTTTAGTGAGAGATAGGTGTTAGGTAAGACTGTTAAAAGTCTAGCAGCAGCAGTTGAAACTAAACATAAAACTGCATTTAAAAGTGAGGAGAAGCCAGGTTTGGCGGTGCATGCCCATAATCTAGCACTCAAGAGGCTGAGGCAGAATGTTCATGGGTTCAGAGACTGTCTGGGCTACATAACAAGGCTCTATCTCTCAAAAAAAAAAAAGAAAGCAGGAAGGAAAGAAAGAAAGAAAGAAAGAAAGAAAGAAAGAAAGAAAGAAAGAAAGAAAGAAAGAAAGAGAAAAAAGAAAAATAATAGAAAAGCTAACTCTGACAAAAACAACTTCTGCAAACATTTGAGTGCAGCTAGCAGAAGGTGGTTTTCTAATATTTTCCTTTGAATATTTTGTTATTAAGAAGCCTATGAATAATATATTAGACACAGATTAGACACAACATATTTCTCAGGTTTCATATTTTAAACACTCTCCTCTTTAAACAAATTTTAGAGTTTTAAGTAATAGAAATACAGCAGCAACCATTTCTTCCTCTGTATGTGTACATATGGATGTACCAATGTGTGTGTACATATGGATTGCAAACTCGTGTGTACATACGGAAGTACAAACATGTGTGTGTACATATGGATGTGTAAATGTGTGTGTACACATGGATGTGCAAACATTTGCAAGCACGTACACCCTGCCACACATCGAGACCAGAAGATGACATCAGACGTCGTCCTCTATCACTTTCCACCTTATCCCCTAGAGACAGTGTCCTCATAGAGTCTGGAGCTTTCTATTTTCCTGCTAGGCTGGCTGGGCAGTCAGCAAACCCTAGTGACCCTCCTGTCTCAACACTCTCCTACCCCAAGCACTGGGATTGCAGGCATGCATGGTCACACGTGGACTCATGTGAGTGCTAGAGATGCAAACACAAGTTCTCCAGACACGAAGTTGTTCATCTTTAATATGTAAAGGGGTGTGGACAGTTAGCAGCTCAGCAGTAGGAAAGAAAGCATACGCAAACTCAATGAAGCGAGCCTTTGGTGATTTCTGGCTTCCATTGTAACATTCCCTTCTCTTTTCAGCAAATGGATGAATGACCCCTAACATCATCATTCTAAATGGATGTTTGCTTGGTCAGTTAAAAAAAAAAGTAGAACTATTAAGATGAGTATGTGAATTAATAAGGTTTTTTTCCCCAAGGCTTCATTTGAACTCCAGATGTAAAGTTATTAGTCATTATTACAAAATTTCTCTTATTTGATGACATCTGTGGCTAAATGGCTGCGCCTTCTTTTGTCCATAACATTGTATTACAATGGATACTGTGTGCTTTATTCAATATCCTATTGAGTAAACAAGGGTTTAAAATAAGGAAGGGATGCAGGGATGCCTGAATTACTTCACTTAGTCCTGAATGTCTCTCTCTCCGTGAGTGTGTGTGTGTGTGTGTGTGTGTGTGTGTGTGTGTGTATGTGTGTATCATTGAGGGCCTTCCAGAGTAAGATAGCTGAATGAAGTGCCCCTTTGTGCTCTGAGAAGCTGGGGTCACAATTACATCTTTTCTAAAACAGGAGTCACCAGAAAGCATAGACCAGCATGAAGTCAGTGAAAGCAAGAGTTGGTGTTAGCATAAGGCCATGCTCCCTTTTGTGTCTTTATGTGGTAGCAGAAAAGGAATAATGGAATCCAAGAAATGTTGCATCTAATCAGTATCTAGTATATTATTTATAGGCTTATTAATAACAAAATATCCAAAGCAAACATTAGAAAAACACCTTCTGCTAGCTACACTTAAATGTTTGCAGAAGCTGTTTTGTCAGAATTCGCTTTTCTAATGTTTTCCCTTTTTTTGGAGAGATAGAACCTTGTTATGCTGCCCAGTCTTTGAACTCATGAACATTCTGCCTTAGCCTCTTGAGTGCTCATTACTGAACAGGGGTATTTCCGGTTAATTTGGGTGTGTGAGTACCAAAGGGGTTGAGGACAGGGCAAAGCCAGATAAGGCTTAGTCTGTTCACTAATACCTTAAAGGCTTGTGAGATGCTTAAGTGAGCAAGCAGCAATTAAAACCCGGTTGTATTGTGTGGAATATTAAAATTGGGGGCTCAACCAGGCATCAAGGGGACCCCTGCCCTCCTTAAAACACATCTTCATAAACAAAAAATCACAGTTTTTATCATGGTTATCCATCGCACAAACACCAGTGGTTTATGAACTTTTGTGGGCCGTGTTTGTGTTTATGCAAACAGGATGGAAAAAAGGGTGTACGGAGAGCAATTGTTTGACTTTGGTGTATAGGTGAACTTTGCTGGAACTTACTAAAACTCAGAGCGGTTATTTCCACTGATCAATGGCTCCCTAGGGAGTCATCTCCCTGCCCTCCCAGCTGGAGGGACAGGGCTGGAGGGACAGCACTGGGTAAGGAAGGAACAGAACAATAGGTTCTGTGAGTCCAAGAAGCTGAGGTTGCCCGGTGGGTGGTACCGGGACTCGTCCTGAACAGCACATAATTCAGACAGAAGTGATGGATTCCTGTGCAATGTGGAAACAACAAAGGGGTAAAACAATGAAAGTGCACTTGAAACACCCAAAGTGCTGAGGGTTTTTCGTGTCAACAGATTCCACGATTGAAAAGCCACACGCCTGGCAAGTTTCCTGATCAAATCCAGGACACAAAGTTAACACTAAGGAACCCAGCAGTATTACCCAAGCTAGGCTCCACAGGGTGTTTGGCCAACTGGAGCAATCGGAAACAAGTCTCTTGGTAAAACAATAAGGGAATTAATTTAATTTACTGGAATTAATTTTGTTTATTATTATTATTATTTTGAATACATCTAAGTCAAGTGTTTCTGGTTCATTTCAGTTCTTCCACTGCCATCTCAAGGAGGGACACTGCTTGCTGACCTCTTTTTCATCTGTGATGACACAGCATAAGGTATTTGTCGCAGCAAACTTTTAATCGATGGATTTCACATCCTGTCCCTTGACAGGAAGTCAATGGCTTCCTCAGTTTGGGGAGGTTTGGTGACAGGTCCTCCGGGTAACCCTTTCTTACTGTCTTCACATGAGTTTCAGAAGAACACTAACGCCACCCTTCGCTCTGCATCTCACTTCAAAGTCACACAGCAAGAAATGTGACCTTGGGTAACGTTGACCGGGCCTGGCTCACTGCTCAAAGGCTGGGTTCTTTCCTGAAGCTCATTGCAATGCTTACACACACTCTCTCGGCAGCTCTGTGGGCACTGCTGGCTGTTTCGTGAAGTCGGGTGCCTGGTCACTGTATCTTAGAATCCCACAAAGGTAACAAACCCAAACAACAGACTCTCCTGTCTAGCATCCTGACACCGGGACACGCCTCGGAGCCCCATTCGGAGCCAGATTGCTAGGCTAAGGATACGTGATTGGTCCTGACATTGGGTGGAGGATGATCAAAAGCCCCTCAGAAAGCAGCCTCCTGGGGAAGATGCCTCGTCTTTTGTCTTTCCCCGCCCAGTGTTTCCCTCACTGCCCCCTGCCAAGGTACGGACTGTCATCACGGCGCTGCTCCAAGTGCGCACTTCTGATGGAGAAAAATGAAAAGCTGAACTTCATTCCCTGTAACAATGGATCCGAAACCTGTTGATCATCAGAATTCCTTGATCACATGAGGAGGTTTAGAGAAAAAAAAAATCAATTTTATGATCCCAAGCGCAGAGGCTGAGTGCTGTCGCCTGAGGTCAGACTTTGCAGTCTGTGGTTTTAAGAGCTCCAGATAATTGCAATGAGCAGCCGTATTCGAGAACAAGAACCCAGGTTATTTTTTTTTAAGAACTTTTAGTCACGATGCTTCCTTTCCACTACCTTGGCTTACACGTACAGCAAAGTCAGCACTGCAGAAGCAGCATACAGGGCTGATTTTCCCTCTAACCTTTCCTGGGAATGTCTCTCGGTGAAGAATTAATGGTTCCTTTAATTAGAAAGGAATTTGTAACTCTATTGTAGAATATTCAAAGTTGCCACCTATGATCTCGAGAGATGCTGTGAAATTTTTGAAATTAAACTTCTTTGGGTATACCTCAATGGCTTAGGCTGGAAGGACAGGGAAAGAATCAGAGACGTTCCCACCTCTGCCTCCTGTTCCCACTCTTTGCCCTGTCCTGCACATCTGAGTCACACCTGGAGCACAAAGGTTCTCATACACAATCCCTGAGACCCAGTCAGAAAAGCTGAGGCCGCCCTAGATATCCTAACAGGAGAGCTTGGCTTGGGAAATGTGTTACGGATGTCGGAGGGTGAGAAAAACAAAGACAGATCCTATGAGAACACAGGTAAGCAGGAAGCGGGTACTACACTCGGCACGTGGTTGAAGTCACTGGAAGTTAAAGTTGGATTAGTGCCACCTAGATCAGGGACCCAGGTGTCAGGGTTAGAGTAGTACAAAGCCACTGCTTGACTCTAGGCTTCAGACCTCTGACTGGGCACTACCCAAGTGCCAATACCACCTCAAACCTCTTAGAGTGAGGCCCAGAACTCAGGAGGCAGAAGCAGGGGGATCTCTGAGTTCGAAGCCAGGATGATATACAGAGCAAGTTCCAGGATAGTCAGAGCCACACAGAGGAACCCTGTCTCAAAAAACAGCAACAACAAAAAAGGCAAACCAAAAGAAAAAATATGTCTGAATTAAATCAAATCATTATGAAGAAATCTAAATCCAAATTATTCTCTCTTTCATGATTCCTAATATCTGTAAAAGGGAAAGCCTCACCTACTCTATTATACTGTTAGGGAAACAACTTCTTACTTAACTCTGGAAAAAGACTACCCACCATCAGCGCCAACAGAAAGCACCACTCTCTACGGCAAGGGAGTTTGGGTCCTCACATGGTGCCCTGAGATGCCCAGCTATACTGCACAGAGAAAAGAGCCTAAAAATTATTCTATGCCCAAGAGCGGTTCTATTTTTATTCACAAGATAAAAAGAGAAGGGTTCTTGCTTTTCTGTGAAGTCTCTGGTTACTTCTATGCCTTCTACAACTGTCTCGGGCTACAGAGAAACCCGTGTTACACCTAACAGGGATAGAATTGAAGCTCAGAGAAGACACCATGGCATTCAGGGAGCTGAAAGGCAAGGCTGTGTCTGAGGGCCAGCATGGAGCAGGTACAGTTGAGTGGACTGAAGAGGTAATTTTCAAAGACCAATTCTGAGTGACAAGAAATGATTGGAGAGAGGAAAAGGCAGAGGAAAGAAGGGAGGGTTGGATAGATGCTTTTCATATTTCAGAAAGACTTGTTCTAAACCCTGCCTATTTAACTAGAGTATTTTATTTTGGCAACACCACAAATGTCACCTAGTACAAATGTCCCCATCAAGATTCACCTCTGAGATGGCTTTTAGTCCTGTAGACAGCTGATTTCTATCTGGAATTAGTTCTTTTTATTTGTGTGTGTTAAGTTTTTTTGATATTGGTGTGCACGTGCAATCCGTGTTAGAGTGTGGCAGGCACAATTCTGTTACAATGTGCACGCAGGGGTGAAAGAACAGCCTCTCATAGTTGATCCTCTTTCAATGTACGGTCTCCAAGGGATTAAAGTGATCACCAAGTTTGCATGGCGAGCATTGTTACCCCCTGAGCCATCTCATTGGAGGTGTGTCGGATTTGAAATGAGGGTTTCAGGCAGCCTGGGCTGAGCTACAACTCACCATGTAGCTGAGGAGGACTTTGTGCTTCTGAGTTTACCACCTCACCCTGCTGAATGCTGGGATTGCAGGCATGCATCACCATGCTGAGCAGGAATTTTCCAAAGCTAAAGCACTTTGGGTTTATATATTTATTTGGTAATTTCATTTCCTACTCTAAAAGCAAGAATCAGAAAGTTTCGAACCGTTGAATGTGGGTGAAGGCAGGCGTCACGTGACCCCAGCAATCCCCCCCCCCCCCCCCCTTAGCACGGTGCTGCATTACCTACAGTCCTGACGGGATTCTAAACCTGTACAAAAGAAAGCTGCCAGAACCCTCTGGCCCACTCTTTTAGATGGTGGCCAGCTGAGAAAGACTGCAACCATTGTCTGTGACACTCAAGGGCAAAGGACAGAAGTTCCTGGGGTAGCCAAGCCCGGTTAACATCCGTGCAGCCCCGCCTAATAGCTGCTATTAACACCCAGCCCAATTCAGAATTCAAACTCTTTTCAGAAGTTAGGTTTCTCTCATTGGATCTCTTCATAGGCAGAGCGGTGTTTCTGATGTTGTCCCAGCCAACCCTCAACCACAGACCTGTCTAGGAAAGAGGAGGTGTAAGCAGTGGTTTGTATTCGGATTATTTCGACGAGGGAAACACCACAGAGCCCACCTAGATTTGCTGACTTAGTCTTGCTTCTGTTTCACTCGATTCTGTTTCTCTCTGCCATTTTGAAACTGATCGTTTTGCTTCTCTAGTTCAGCTTCATTTGCAATGCAGATTTAAATTTCCTTTGCTCAGTAGCCTACAGTTGAAGGCCAGAAACACCCACAGCCCCACTGACTTCTTTGAAGCTCGGCCAACATAAGAAGGAATTCTCTACAAGTACCATGCCTTGTAGAATTCTGGACTGCAAGCAGAATTCTGGTCCTGGCTTACTTCAGTAAGTTAAACCACCTTAGCAATACACACTTTTGAAATTCTGAAAATTTTCTGTTGCTAAATGCTCTGTTTGTCTTTTGTCTTTAATAGTTCCAAACCTGGTTATTTTATAGACATTTATGAAATAGGATCTGATTGTATTGATATTTAGGATGATCCTGGACTATTCAAATATGTTGCAGTTTAGAATTGGGAGCACATGTGAAATGGGATTTTATCTATAAAGATCCTACACAGTCTGCGCTGGAAATGGATCTTTCTGGAGAAGGTTTTGAATTGTTCCTCCCAGGAACAGCGTGTGATCAGCTTGAGCCAACTTTTAAAAACTGTTTTCAACTGGGAGGTGGTGGCGCACCCCTTTGATGCCAGCACTCTCTGAGTTTAAGGTCTACATGGCAAGTTCCAGTACAGCCAAGGCTACACAGAGAAACCCAGTCTCAAAAAACCAAAAAACACACAACGAAAAAAAAGTTTTAAAATTAAAATACAATTAAATTATTTCCCCTTCCTCTTTCTTCCCTCTGATCTCTCCCATGAACAGGTCCATCTTGTTCTCTCTCAAATTCATGGTTTCTGGCTTCTTTCTTTAGTTGTTCTTTCTCTCTCTTACACACACTCATAAGCACACACACACAAGGCCTAAATATATAACTACAAATTTTGTGCACACACACACACATATATAATATATATGTGCATATATATTTATTAGAAATATAAAAATACAAATACAGACTGCTCGGTCTGTATAAAGTTACTTACATGCATGTGGTTTGATATTGTTTAAACAATCTGGGGACTCCCTTCCCAACTACTTGAGTCTAGTGAGGTCATGGATGTTGGAGGAGAACCTACAACTGCCGCTTTACTAAACCAGCATAATCCCTTACTGCATTCGAAGTATGTATCCTTATTACCCACAGATAAGTGTGGTCTTCGCCCCTCAACAAAGAAATTTCACTGCAACAGATGGAGACCATTACAGAAAACCACAGCTGATCAAAATGCAGAGCAAGTGATCATGTGGTACCCAGCCCCAGCGGATCCATCCACAACTCCACTCCTGCGCCTGGGGCTCAAGGAACATCGCAGGAGAGGGAACTGGAAGGCTTCAGAGCCAGAGGGGCAGGAAGTCCTCTGTGGAACTGTGTCTCCTAGAAATGTCGGAGAAATTACACCAGTGAAGTCACAGCAATATGGCTGCCTAAATAAATCCTGAACAAGGACAACACCAACAGATGCATTACCATGGAAGGGGGAAGGTTCACAGGGATCTGACCCTCAGAACAGAACTACAGACAGCTAAGGAATGCTGACATCAAGAGACAACTTTTTGTATTCTTTTGTTTCAGATTCTAGGTGAGGACTGCCTGAACCTAGGTTTTTCATGCTTTTGGGACTTCCATTTCTTCTCCCTCTTCCAGCAGATCAGGTCAAAGCTGGGTGTTTCTTCTAAGTCTTGTTTTGGGAGAAGATGAGTTCTTTCATTCCTCTATTCTCATAGTTATAGGAACTCAACGGTTCTTTATTTGAAGGTGTTATGCCCGTCTTTGGCTTAAAGACTTGTCACCCATACTTGCATGGTCATTAAAGCCCGAAGTCTTCGTTAACCAGACTTCCTGAGAGGTAAATCCGGTAAGCAGTACTAGTTAAGCGGTAGCTTCCAGGGCGTTGTGTACCTTTGTTGGCACTCTACAGTAGGTTTCATGTATTTGTGTTTGTGTTCAGTATATTTATCTAAGAGGTTTGGAGTAAGAGAGCTTTCCCGTTATTTAACTAGCAACACTAGTAGAAATCTGTCTCATCTTGTTTTCTGTGTACTTTACTTTGAACATTACCAGTCTTGTTCCGAGTAAATCTGGTCAGGTTTAGATGCGAAACCACTTTGGAAACGGGTTCGTTTCAGTCAGGTGTAGTGGTATATGCTACAATCCTAGCTACGTAGGAAACTAAGGCAGGGCAGTTCTGGAAGTTTATCTGGGCAACGTAGCAAGACCCTGTCTCCTAAGAAAAGAAGAAAAAAAATGATTTACCTGATAGCCAGTTTTAGATCTCCTGGAAATTTCCATTAAAAATGGTCTTCTTAGACAAAGAGAAACAGATCTGAGTCAAGCCTCTGCTCCTCTGGATCAGTGACAGCAACAGGCCTGGAGAATACAACTCCTTCTTCAGCCATTGTTAAAAGGGTTCCCAAGACTCCTTTGGCTGCCATACAGGAAAAAAATGGCACTTCCTAGAACCAGCCACAGAGGGTGCAATGGGCAAGGGTTTCGTTCTCAGAGAAATTGAGACTTTCCTGCAGAGTCAGGATTTAGACCTCCAGTCTGTTACTGGAAATTTTTCCATCTTCTATTTTTCTTTGTCTTGACAAATAGAAATATTTAAGCAACAATATTATGTTTTATTTATATGTTACAGTCATCTTGTTTTTACAGTATGATGATTATAACGAGTAGGAAGCTACTATTCCAATTGACCAATTTAATCTAACCCAACAACCCATTTAAAAGAGGTATTTTATTGGATTGAGTAATAACGCTCCAATTCTTCAGAAACAACAGATCATTTAGCAAAACATAAGGGGGCTTGATCTTGGAAAAGCAAGGAAAACCATGTAAATTTCATGTGCTAGGCTGAGTATTTGGAAGGTCTTAGGCTCGCTGGGAATGGCTAACGTACTATCTGCTGTAATTTTAAAGATCTTGGGGATGGCATTGCTTACTCTCCCTTGGACATGCATTTCACTGATCACCAACACACCCAGAGAGTATTTGGATGTCGTCTAGAGTCTTCCTTCGGCAACTCAAACGCGTTTCCTCTTTCTCTATTCTTAATGGAGACCAGATTCTTAGGAACAACCCTTCATCTCCTCGAAGCCCCGCATTCCATTGCTCTGTCTTAGTTACAGGCTGCCATAGAGGATATCCTGAAGGGAAAAGTTCAAGATCAAAAGAGATGTCTCTGTTCACAAACTAACAAATGTAATTTCCCCCTCGACTTTTATGAACGGCGAGAATTCCTCTTTACATAACACACTAAAGTCAAAGGTGCCATGGAAAATGTATCACTTTTAAATCCCGCGGAGGTTCGAGGAGGTTACTCCAACAAGCATTTTCCAAGTAACGCTATTTATGGTATAATTATGGCGTGAGCTTTTCTGTCATCAAAATTAAATGGTTGATTCTTCAGTGGCCCTTTAACTCCAAAAACTAATTCTGTTTCTGGCATAAATTATGTCGTTCAAGGGTAAACTTCAATTTCATCATTCTCTCAGACTCCGTTTCCAAAGGAAAGTAAAATGAAATGCTCATTGAAAATTGGTCACCCTGTATCTTTTAACTCCATCTCCTCTGTTCCTTACTATTCCATATCCCTTCTCTCTCTACAACATTATGAAAACACATATATCAAAGTAAAAATGTTCATCATTTGTAGTACATTGTTGTGATATTTTCTAATATTTTTATTTTTCAACTTCAGTTCTCCCAAGTGTACCTTCTCATCATATGTCCTTAATTCCAGAGAGAAGTTCAGCATTCACATGACCATTCCAAAGACTCAGAAGACAAAACCACAGTAGCTTCTCTGTGTAGCCTTCGCTGTCCCGGAACTTGCTCTGTACACCAGGCTGGCCTCAAACTCATAGAGATCCATCTGCCTCTGCCCCCTGAATGCTGATTGAAGACATGCATCACGCCTGCCCAGCTCATAACAGTACTAATTATTAAGTTCTTCTTTTGGTTTGGTTGTCGGGTCAGCAAGATGGCTCAGTGGGCAAAGGCGCTTGCTACCAAGCCTGATGACTTGAGTTCAGTCCCTGGAACCCACATGGTTCTCCTAAGTTATCCTCTGACCTCCACAGGTGAACCTGATGAGCCATGGGCGCCTCTTCTCATAAAGCTGTCTCGGAGCCTACACCAGCCCGCTGGAAGACGTCCTCATCTCTGTACTGGAGCATTTGTGGTTGCCTCTCGGGATGTGGAAAAGGACAGAGCCCGATAACTGTTGTATGACACCAGCTTTCCATTCCAGCCCCAGACAACATCAGAAACAAGGGACTTAGGAACAGGGAAGGTTTATCGTGACCCTGGTTTCTGTTGTTTTAGACTGCGGTTGATTAGACGCACAACTCTTGGGTGAGCGGCGAGGCAGCTTAGCATGGTAGAGGTGCCTAACCAAGGAAACTTTATGATTCACCTCCTGGTGGCCCAAAAGCAAAGACAAAAGAGTAAAATGGAAATTTTGCACCTCATTTCCACAGATGGAACGCAGCGTCCCAGATAGCATTGCCAGATAATCTCCAGCAATTCTGGATAATTTGAATTTCAGATCAACAGTAAACCCTTTTAATGTAAGTATTTCCAATAAAAACACTAGTTTTTTTCTCTAATTTTTATTGGAAATTCAAATTTAACCAGGCTTCTTGGATATTTCTTTGCTAAATCTCGCAAACTTATCCAAAAAGGCCTTTTACACTGGGGTCTCAATCCCACAGGATGGAGCAGAAGACATAGATATGGCAGCAGGAATGTGGAAACCTTGATTCTAGAATGAATGTATGCTTCACATTTGAGGTTCCTGGACCATTGAGCCCACCGCAAGTTCCTGATAGACATTACCTATTTGTATCATTGTGGCCTTTAGGTCCTGGGGAAGATTCTGGAGTCAAGAGACCCATGGAAGTGCAGCAGGCAAAAGTGAAGTTTCCATAGATTCGCACTGGCAAGCTTAGAGAAGGGACTAGCCTTCCTTGTTTGCAGAGTCCCTGGGGACAATAGAAACAAAGAATCCAGAGGGCTAACAGCACAAGACTTTCTAGGCTGAGAGGACAGCAGCCCTCTGTATTTCTTCCTCAGGGGAAACAAGAAAGATGTGGTAGATAGGCAAGAGACCCAGAGGCAGGGGAGTTTTGTTGTAATTTTGTGGTTTGTTTGTATTTGTCTCATCTAACTCAGGCTGGCTCTCGTCTCCCAGTATAGATGAAGCTGGCCTTGGACTTCTGATTCTCTGTTGCTGCATCCCAGGGCTGGGATGATAGGCAGGAGCCACCACATCTGATTTCTGCAGTGCTGGGGACTGCGTTCTACCAACTGAGCCACCTCCGCGGCCTGGATGCTTTTGGACTTAAGTGGAGGACACTACTGCACAAAAAACCTGTTGTAAAGCCAGTTAGCAATTGGTATTTTAGAGAAACAAATCCCTGCTGTTGAGTTCAAGTCAAGAAGTTAAACTCATAAAGTACCTTTAGGAAGACTTTTACCTTCTGAATCCGTGGTGACATCAGCCCAATTTATGAGACCTTTTTGAAATGAAAGAACTACAAAAGATCAAATTAAAACATCAAAATGGTGATCATAAAATTGACAACTTACTGGTATTTTATTTTGTGGTGGTTTTTCCTTTTCCTTTAAAAGTCTGTTTTTATTTCTGGGTTGCTCAGTCTTGAGATGTCAAAGCGATGTTGGGCAACCGTGAAGGAATTATTTTCACAGAAGCAAAGACTTTCGGGCTTAAGGACTCCTAAGTGTGTGTGTGCTTTTCCCAGTGGTAATTAGCAGAGAAACTTGGACAAGCGTCAGAAATATTTGACAAATTCACAGAATACAATTATTCAATGTGATAGGCTTCCCAGATTTCTTAGATTCAATGTATACAGAAAACAGCTTCCAGTACTGGTGGTCCTGCAGGATAGCCCTGATTTAATTGCTCTTTATGGCAGTTTTTTGGGCCAGTCAGAGGCATGCTGATTACACAGGCTGAAGTTAGCATCGCCTGCCGGGGACTGGTTGTTTGCTTGTTTACGTTGCTGAGTTTGGAAACCAGGGCCTCCTTCATGTCAGGCAATCATTCTGTCCTTAGCTCCCGAGTTTTTGGTACCTCATTCTCCTCTTTCTTCCCCTCCTCTTTTCTCCCCCCTCCCCTGTGCTCCTCTTCCTAAATTAGTATAACCTCCTTCTAAATTATTGCAAGTTCATTTTAGTGTTATTACATAAATAGACTTCTCCGTGATTCGGTTTGTATTCACCAACATCTTATTATTTCAGATGAATCTTGAAATCTTCTATATATTTCCCCATTACGTATTCACATAGATTTTAAAAGATCAGTTTTACTGTCCTTATATTAATGTTTAAACAAGTAAAGCTACAGGCTTTACTCACTAGAGCAGAATTTTAACCGGTAAGGATATGGTGAGAGCTGCCTTAGACATTTCGCCCTTGGATAGTACACCTCTTCCAGAGCGAGTAGGACACCTTGGTAGAAAACGAGGACTCTCGCTGCAGAAGAGTGAGCTGTTGTTCTGTCCATGTTCTACCGCTGTTTTTTTGCTTTAAGAAAATAGCATACTAATGTGCTGGCTTGGTGGGAGCCTAGCCAGTTTGGATGTTCACCTTCCTAGATATGGACGGAGGGGGGAGGACCTAGGACTTAACACAGGGCAGGGAACCCTGACTGCTCTTTGGACTGGAGAGGGAGGGGGAGAAAAGTGGGGGGAAGGGGAGAGGGGTGGGAGGAGGGGGAGAAGAGTGGGAGGAGAGGGAGAAGAGTGGGAGGAGGGGGAGGGAAATGGGAGGCTGGGAGGAGGTGGAAATTTGTTTTTTTTTTCTTTCTTCTCCTTTTATCAATAAAAAAAATACATAAAAAAAGAAAAGAAAATAGCATACTATTTATTCTGCTAAGTAAAGGAAGACTAAAATTGAGATGTCATAGAACTAAGTAAAGCTATGAAGTTTGTGCTCAGATGTCTAGTTTCAGTGGTTGCTCAGGTTTTTCCTTCATAGTTATCACTAGTATAAACTCACTGTGTGCCAAGGTTCCCGTGTCAGCAAAACACTGCAAGGAGGCTAGAACTCAAATCAAAACCAAATTAAATGGACGAAAATATTTCAGTAACAGAAAGTATGTAAGTAGAAAGTTTTCTTATTGGTAGTATTCAAACTGAATTTTGAATTTAGGATAATTTTCCAAGATTATCTAACACTTCATATTTTTAGCAAACTTTTTTTTTCATGAACTGTACAAATTAGCATAGGACAGTGAGGTCAGGATTAGGGTAAGTAGCACTCACCTGTTATCTCAGGACTTGGTAAACTGAAGCAAGAGAATCAGACCAAGGCAGGGGGATTGCTGTGAGTTCTAGGCTGCTTGCTCTGGGTTAAGAATGAGACCCTCTTTTATCTTTTTTTTCTTTCTTTCTTTTTTTTTGTTTTTTGTGTTTTGTTTTTCAAGACAAGGTTTTTCTGTAGCTTTTGGAGCCTGTCCTGGAACTAGCTCTTGTAGACCAGGCTGGCCTCAAACTCACAGAGATCCACCTGCCTCTGCCTCCCAAGTGCTGGAATTAAAGGCGTGAGCCACCACTGCCCACTGTGAGACCCTATTTTATTATTTTGGTGTTTTTTTGTTTATTTATTTATTAAAGATTTCTGCCTCCTCCCAGCCACCACCTCCCATTTCCCTCCCCCTCCCCCGATCAAGTCCCCCTCCCTCGTCAGCCCGAAGAGCAACCAGGGTTCCCTGACGTGTGGAAAGTCCAAGGACCACCCACCTCCATCCAGGTCTAGTAAGGTGAGCATCCAAACTGCCTAGGCTCCCACAAAGCCAGTACGTGCAGTAGGATCAAAAACCCATTGCCATTGTTCTTGAGATCTCAGTATTCCTCATTGTCCGCTATGTTCAGCAAGTCCAGTTTTATCCCATGCCTTTTCAGACCCAGTCCAGCTGGCCTTGGTGAGTTCCCGATAGAACATCCCCATTGAGACCCTATTTTAAAACAAACGAATTTACATGTTCAACTGACATATGAAGACTAGTTAAAGTACTCAGAAGGTTAAGTACCTCTTCCTTGAAACATCATTTCATTTGTGTTAAAAAGTCATGACTTTCTTTACATAAATTGAAGGGGGAAAACCCTAAAGTTGATATGGAAGTGCTAAAGACTCTGAATAGCCAAAGCATCCCTGTGCAAAAAGACCAATGCCGTAGGTATCAGAATGCCTAAGTTCAAGTCATACCACAACCCCATAGGAATAACAACAAACATGTACTGGCCCAGAAACAGACACAGCCCCATGGGACAGAGCCGCGGACCCAGAGATAAGCCCATAGGAGTCCCTATAAAGATGTCAGCAACAGACTCTGAAGAGTAGACAGCTGGGGAAACATGGAGATGAGTGAAACTAGATTCTTATCTCTCATCCCGCATAAAAATTAATTCAAAACGGATGAAAGACCTTCATGTAAAGACTGAAATTTTGAAATGACTGGAGGAAAAATGTAAGGGAAACACTTCAAGATGCGAGCTTCGGTAATGACTTCCTGGACAGGATTCTAATGGCTGAAGAAATAATAGCAGGGATTGATAAATGGGATTGAATCAACTCCAAAAGATTCCCAGCAAAGGAAACAATTGTCAGAGTGAAGAGGCGTCCTACAAAACAGGACAAAACGCTGACCAGCCGCTTGTCTGACAGGAGACTAATTCTAGAAATTATAACATCTAGACTACATATGATTTAAAGCATAAACACTACAACAACAAACAATATAATCAATGAATGAGCAAGTGGACTGAGCACAAAACATCCATGGAGTCAATTATGCTATTAGCTTGTAGGAGAAAAGTAATTTGAACATCTAGTAGAAACTGAAGTCTTGGGTTGCATCTCTGCATTAAGAAACGCTGATAAAGGACTTTTACTAGACAGGCATGTCCGTAAGGAGCCAACTTTATCATGTACCTTGTGAAAATATTTGAAACTAATGATCACTTTGAAAAAATATTTATTTTGTTTTTTGAGATTATAATGCAATTACATCATTTCTCCTTCCCTTCCCTTTCTCTAATACTTCCCACATACCTCTCTTTTTGTTCTCTTTCAAATTCATGGCCCTCTATATTCATTATTTGTTGTTACATATACGCATGTACACACACAAACACACACACACACACACACATTGTGGGCTCTAACTGGCCTGGCTTAGCAAGTCAGCTACATGTTTGCCTGGAATAGGAGCAAGACCCTGTTTGAAAATCAACAAATGTACACATTAAACTTACACATGGAGACTACTTAAAGTACTCAGAAGGTTAAGTACCTCTTTTTTTAACATTATTTCATTTCTATTAATTGAATTCATATGTACATATATATGCATATATATAACTACATACCTAAGTACAACCTGTTCAATCTATAAAATGTTACTTGTATGTATATATGTATGTTTTCAGTTTTTATGTATGCCGCTACTGCAATCATAATTTAGACTTTTCTCTTTTCAGCCAATTCAGTGTGTAAGGATCAAGGCAATTTCTCTTCAGTATTTCTGTGAATGCCAGTGAAACATGAATCTCTTCATCACTGAGGGCAATGGGAGCCAACACCAGCTTCAAATGTCAGACTCAAGTATGTTCTTTTGTCAAACTGGGTTAAAACAGCTTCTTCTGAGACAAGGTCTCTATACACACCTCTGGCTGTCCCGGAACTCATTATATAGACTATGCTGGTCTCAGGCTCACAGAGATCCATCCTCCTCTGCTCCCCAAGCACTGGGATTAAAGGTGTGCACCATCGCATCCAGCCAAAACGGAGTCAATTCTTAGCTACACAAAAGTCTGGACTTTAGATAATTGCCAGTAAGCATCTTCCTGCCCTCCCCTCCCCCTCGCTTCTTATTCTGAAATTTATTGAGGGGATAATTTAAAATTGTTTAGGATGGTAACTATGGTAAAGGCTTTTGACTCTTAAAATATAAAATGGAAAGCCAAGACGGCTGGGGATAAGGTTCAGTGACCTGCAGAGAAGCTAGGTATTTGCAGATGAACCCTAGGGTCAAAACAGGCAGATCCAGGGGCGTGCTAGCCAGCAAGTTTAATCAAAATGGTGAGTTCCAAGTTCAGGGGGAGACCAGTGAAGGGCAATAAAGAGAAGCACCTGATGTCAACTTCCGGCCTCTTCGCATGCATACACGGGCACTCATGCACACTCGTACACAATACACTATATTCACAAAATGGAAAGCTGCGATATTAACAATGCGATGCATACCAGACATGGCCCTAGTTATGATAAAATTGTATTACTTCAAGTTATCAGACAAACTGTGGCCCTTCCATCACTTTTCAAATGTGTTTTGATGTCAAGGGGTCAGAACCATAATATCGAATTCCACTCTTCAGAGGCCAATTACTTGACAATACGGAATCAGTGCCCTTCTTCATAATTTCTGTAAGTTCTTCCTCATTTTTGATCATTCCTTTTTAAAAGATTTGTCTACTAGTAGCAACACACGGAGACAGAGAGGACGCAGACTGGTCCTTGCACTGCCTGTGGTGAGGTGCGTGCAGTGGTGGTAGTATGCAGTAAGCATATGGCTTTGAACACAGTAGTTCCTCAATAAACCCTTAATCAATTAATTAGGTCCCCAATCCACTCTTGCCTTCTGGCCTTTACCGTATCTAATCAAATCCTGATTACTACACCAGGTGAAATTACCAATGATCACATTCTATTTTTTTAAAAAAGGGGAGGAGGAGGGGTAATCAGTGCCCACATTAGCCCAGCATGATTAAATTATTTTAGCCTCAAAAGTATTTGAAAGCCGCAGCTGTTGATACTGCTTTTGATTTGCCAGACCCTCTAACAGTCTACTTACTTCGCCTTGAACATGGCATTTGTACCACATTAAAGCTTGGCAAGCTTACTCCCTGCTAACCACAGGCAAATGTGAACATATTAAAAAAATATATAAAAATATATTTTAGCCAAAGCCATTATCAAGTATATATTTGTTGGATTTGACTAAGAACCACTAATTTGTTCATGTACACTTGGCATCTTTTCATTCTGGGTGATGACTGCAATTTATATATTATGTGTCCAACAGCTGATTAAAGTGCCAAGTCGCAGTAGAAGAGAGAGAGAGAGAGAGAGAGAGAGAGAGAGAGAGAGAGAGAGAGAGAGAGAGAAGCGGTCCTGTTCTACTCCTGAGGGCTGACGTCCTGTGAGCTCTTCCAGGGAGCTGGTACAGGAGACTCTTCCTCTGTCGGCTTCACACTGAGAACGTGGGTGAGTAACTTGCATGGCTCCCCTCCACCATCTCACTGAGAGAATTGTTTCTCTGGCAACCGACTCATTGCTTGAGCAAAATCTATGCTCTCTGGCTCTTAAGCAACACTAAGCTCAAGCCAGCATCTCTAATGTTCCAATACAACAGAGTCTCCAGTCTAGGGACCCTGAGGTAGAACAGGAGGAAGCATGCATGATATTGACATTGTTTGTCTCCTATGTTGATTCTGTCTTTCAGACAAAGCTAGCCACAGCAATTCATGTTACTCAGTGGAGGATCCTTCCCCCACACTCCCTCCACAATAGGCACCCACAGACATTATTCCCCAATTAACTCAAAACAAAACAAACAAAAAACAACAGCCCCCTATATTTGCTTCATGACATGTGAACTGGGGGGTATTAGAGGAATTCTCTAATTGTTATTGCATACAGCCAAAGGGAAGGACCACTTTCCAGAGGTACAGAATTAACACCTGCCTTGGTTTAATTCTCTATCTTGCATTTTGGTATTCCTCAGAGGAAAGGCATTTCAGTGTCTCCCCAAAAGGACATCTGATGCATAACCCCCCCAAAAAATTTTGCTGAATATAAACTTACCCAAATCCTGAAGTTAAATTGGATTTAGTTCCATCAAGAAAATGCAATATATCAACCTCTTCAAAACAAAAAGAAAACCAAAAACAAACCCTCTTCCAACAACTCCTTACTTGCTCGGGCATTCGTTCCATAGTTGGGTTGGAGTCCATGAATGAACGAATGTTTCCATGAACTTCAGATGATGCTGTTTTGACACTCTTCACTTCAAGGAGTGAGAAAGTGTGTGAACATGCATATCACAATGTCTCATGCAGGGGAAGCCATGAATAAAAGCAAATTTCATTTCACTTCTCAAATATTTTCCCTTGAACTAGTTGCTCCACAAAAATAAACAATTAATCAAAAGAAAATGACCTATTTCTGATTCATTGCCATTATTCCTCAGGCCCTCTATATGTTGTTACATACTAGTTTGACATTTAGGCACGAGCTACCAAGCCAAGGAGAATAAGCCACACTAAGTCAGCATCGCGGTCTGTGACCCTCAATTCACCATTTCTTTTATTGCTGTAAAAAGGGGAAGCGTTGGTAAGGTATCCGAGTAACAACAGATATAGTTACTGCTTTGTGTCAGTTGCCGAGACCAAACACCAAGAAAAGCAACATGTAGAGGGAATGGTTTTTTTGACTCAAGGGTACAGTCCACCATGGCAGGTAGGCATGTTGGCGGGAGCCTGAGACAGCTGGTCACATGGGTCATAGACAGAAGCAAAGCAAGGTACCCTACTCCTTTTATCAACTTTCGGGACATCAGCCTATGGACTGGTGCCCCATGTTGAGAGTGGATCACCCTATCTCAGTTAAACACCTCTTTAAGCGCCCCCATAGACATGTTTAAAGCTACATCTCCTATGTAACGCCAGATCTGGGTAGTTAATGCTGGTCTGCTTTATCTTCACACAGAAAAGCACACAGAGACTGGGAGAGATATTGTTAATCTAGGTTAATAGCTTTGCAATTATTATTGCCGTCTCTGGCTGTATTAGTGAATGTAACTTTTACGTACGAGCAAGAATTCATACAACTGTGGATAGCCTTAAAGTCAAATTTCTGGCCTAGCTTAAAGAAATAAAATTCTTCCTTCCGTCCTTTTTTCCTTCCTTTTTTCCTTCCTTCCTTCCTTCCTTCCTTCCTTCCTTCCTTCCTTCCTTCCTTCCTGCTTGAGATCCAAGACCAGCTCATTTACAAAGTAGAAGGCAATCTGACATATTGGTTCACATATAAATGCTTTCTTTCCATGATCCATGCCGACTGTGACTGCCCAATCCCTACGGATCAAGAGACACCTAGAAAGAACAGATTGTTGTGTAAACACAGATATGAAATTATTTGCCATCCATGATATTTAAAAACTCATCTCTGACCTCTACTGGCCATGCTGCTAAAATACAGCAGCAAACCTCCAGAAATGCTCTTTTATTTCTTCCATCCATTTATTTTTTAATTAAAAAAAATAGTATCTATTCATTTTTGGTTAGAATACAGAGTAACAGGCTCATTATGACATTTTAAAACATACATGGCATTGTACCTTGTTCTCAATTATTTCCCTCCCCCATGCTCATTGCTTCTCTCTGGGTGGTTTCCTTATTTCCCCAGATAATGCTCCCTTGTGCATTCACTTAAATGCTTTTTCATCTCCCAGGCCCTATAAATAGGAATTATAGTAAGTAGATGTCTTCTGTCCTCAAACTTTTAGAAGAGACATGTATACTGTAAACATCATAAATAAGCCCATTGCCTAGTGTATCAGAGGGTAGTTAGTGATTTATAAATTTTAGTTTGGTTTTCTTTGAGATAGGATCTCATGTAACCCAGGCTAGCCCTGAACTTCTGATTCTCCCACCTTCTGCTCCCAAGTTCTTGGATTACAGGCATGCATCACTACATCTGACTCAATACGTATTTTTACAACAATTAAAAGGAGGGCTGCGTAAAAGGAATGAGGAGGTGAGAATCGTAACAGATCCCATCCATGGTCCACTCTCAGCGAGTTAAACAGTGCACCATCCAGGAGGCAGTGTTTTAATCTGGTAGTTTCTGCGGATCTTGCAGTCAGCAAAACTGGTCAAACTCTGTCAGCCTTTGTCACAGAAAAAAAAAATCCTCAGTGGGTTTAAAAAGCAAATATTTGTACCAAGCCACAATGAGGTAGCATCTCACATATGTCAGGATGGCTCCTAAGAGAAATGGATAAAATGGGTTGTGGGGATGGATTAAGCATTAGCCGTGGGAAGGAAAGGGGTAGAGTCAGAGAAAACATAAGCTGCTCCTGCAAACACTAAGAATGACATTACCATGCTGGGCGTATGCCTTCGATCCCAGAACTCTGGAGGCAGAGGCAAGTCGATCTCTGTGAGTTCAAAGCCAGCCTGGTCTACAGAACTAGTTCCAGGACAGCCAGGGCTGTTACACAGAGAAACCCTGTCTTGAAAAACAAAACAACAAAAAAATGAAATTACCATATGATCTGGCAATTCCATCCCTGAGTGACTGTGCCAAAGACTTGAAAGCAGGAACTTGAAGTGAGTTCTGAATATTATGTTCACAGCAACGTTGCTCACAGTTTCTAAGAAGAGGAGACAACCTAAGTATCTATTAGTGGATGACGGCTTAAACAAAATACAGTCTATTCCTGGAACAGAATGGTTCTTCATCAAATATACTGCCATATGAATATAATTAAGGGGACGTTATATTAAATAAATTGACCACAGGAAGAGAAATACTACAGACCAGGGTACGGAGTGTGAGAACAGTTACACTGACAGAGGCGATAGTAAAGACGGAACTTTGCGGATGCTAGGGGGAGGAGAAGCAGGGAGTTGCTGTTTAATGCGTACCGAATCTGTTTCACAAGAGGAAACGGTGAGGAAGTAGATGATGATGGCTCCACAAGATAAGTTGACTCTGAGCTGCACACTTAAAGAATGGATCAAATGGTAGACTTTTATGTGTCTCTTTCTACCACACTTAAAGACTTCTAAGTATTAGAAAAACAGAAGTAACTGAGAAACATGAAAAACATTTAGGGACTGGAAAAATGGCTCATAGGCTGTTCTAACAGAGGGTCTGGGCTCAGTTCCCAAGTCACCCCACCCCCACTCCCACTGGGGCCAACAAGCGTCTGTAACTCTACTACCAGGGGGTCTGATCCCTCTTTCGACCTCCTCGGGCACACCATGCAGGTGATGGCCAGATACACGTGCAAAATCTAAAAAAACCTAAAAATCTCAAACAAAAAATTTTAAAACCACAAAATCATGTCTTTATTTCATGAGGTCCCTTGTTGTCCACAGTCAGCTGTGGCTGATGGTCTCAGCTCAACTGTTGGGGTTTTTCTCTGTGACCCACCATAGGTCAGTGGGGACTGTTGGGCTCAACTCAGCTGTTAGGGCTCATCTCAGTGGCCCGCATCATCTTCCAGGAGGCAGGGCTGAAGACACAATCACCCCCTCAGGTGTGTTGTTCTTGTAGAGACTGTCAAGGGTAAATCAGGCCTAATGAAGCTTCCACAGTGTGTATATTTGTTCCAGACTCTCTCTGTTGACCAAAGAAAGCTCTATTGGTCAATACAAAGTCACCCAGGGCCAAGAAGCTTACTCTGCCTTTGGCATACATGGGCAAGGGAAGAGAAGGCAAGGGGTGAATGAATGGCTTAGAACAAATAATTCAATATAAATTGAATAAGTCATTCACTGCCTTGTAATTTTCATGATTGGTGCCAGTCGTCACCAGCAAATTGTCTCTATGGCAGCTCCCACTGGTCAATAGATCTTGTGCAGACACAGAGAAAGTAGTTGGTGGCCCAAGATAAGTTATCAGTCCAGCTGTGAGACCGTATTACAAGGATAAAGGTATTCTTCAGGGAGGTCATCACCTTGGCTCGGTTCTTTTGAAGGCCTAAGGGACAGAGGGGACATCTTGGAAAGTGGAGGAAGCTGGGGTTTAAGAAATATAAGCTGAGGTACTGTTCTAAGTCCCGTATAAAATCAGACAAACATCTGACCGATCACCGTGGTTCTTTCCTGTGGTAAAACTGTCAATGCGTTAGTTTATTACAGACTCTTCCCAGTCCCCAGAGTCTCTGTTTCGTATAAACAGCAGGTGGCGCTCGACAACAACTTAAAAGACCAGGGCTATTTTCACTTTCTTCCTTTTTTTTTTTTAATAAAGGACTGTTGTGTGTGATAGATAGTTCTTAAAAATCTAATTTCAGTAAACATAATAAAATTAAAATGAACTAAAAACAAAAAACAAAAAAAGCGAGAACTTCAGTCTATGTATGGCCTTGCCCCAGAAGAGAGGGTTCAAGAAGCGTTTGTCTTTGAAACTCGGAAATCGCTTTCTTTTTGAGACGGAGGGGTCAAGCCATCTGAGAAGCGCTGGTGGGTGCTGTACTTACACTGGGAGCCAGAGTGGCTGGCAGGAGACTCAGATACTGCGAGCAGCGATGACGCTGATGCTAAGCAGTTGAAGGGATGGTTTGACACACTTTTAAATAAAGAGGCCTCGAGTGGTAGAACTCACTACGAAATACACTGCTGGATAAGTCGGCCTAGTCACAGAACACGGAGACGTCGGGTGGCGCTGCCTGCTGTTGTCCCTGCAGGTCTCTTTTGCGCTGAGACAGCAACCCTGCACCTACCTGTTTGGCGCGGAGACTACCATCTGGTACTCAAACACGAATCTACAAAAATGTTTTGTAGGCGCTGGGCTGCTGTGGAGAACCTAGGAGTGATCCAAATGACTAACTAACTCTGACTAACCGTCAGCCTTGTCTCCCTGGCCTGAGAGACAAACGCTTTTCTTACTCATCTTTCACGGATGTGCTTGTTGAATGTAGGACAGCCGGCACTTGTGGGTCCAGCTAGGATGAATTTTCTTCAAGAAAAATGTTTCTCCTATGCCATCTTGCTGGTGGTATTTTAAAGTACCGTTGCAACTTTCCGCTCTCTTGTGTATGTTGGTGTCAAAATTCAGCACAATGGAGGGAGGGGTTTTGGTGTTGGAGGCACATTAAAATTTAGCTCTTCAGTATGATCTCTGTAAGAAACTGACCAGAAGGATGCCTTTGTTTTAAGCTATTAGTGTTCACGTTCACATCCAACAAGCAATTTAATTTCCCCGAATCTCCATCCTACACACAACCTAGGAGAAACCCTACCTACCACAAATTTGATGATACATAAAAGCAGAGGTGGCTGCATCATTAGTAAATGTCATTAGAAGGAACTGACCGGTGAAATGGCTCAGTGGGTGCTGGTGGCCAAGGGTCACGACCTGAGTTCAGATCCCCAGAATCCAGGCAAAGCCAGACACAGCAGCTGTGGGGGTTTGAATAAAAAGGACCCAAAGGTTCATGTGTTTGAATACTTAGTCACCAGATACTGGAACTGTAACCTTCTTAATGCTGCGACCCTTTAATACAGCTCCCTGTGTTGTGGTGACCCCCAATCATACAATTATTTTGTTGCCACTTCATAACTGTAATTTTGCTACATAATTTTGTTATAAATCACAATGTAAATATCTGATACCCAAGCCCCAAAGGAGTCATGACCCACAGGTTGAGAATTGCTGGATTAGAAAAATTAGATGTGGCCTTGTTGAAGGAAGTGTGTCATCAGGTTTGAGGTTTCAAAAGCCTATATTAGGCCCATTTTTATCTCTGCCTGCTGTCTGAAGACCAGGATGTAGAATTCTCAGCTACTTCTCCAGCGTCAAGTCTGCCTGTGTATCCCCATACTCCCTGTCATGATGGCAATGGGCCAAGCCTCTGATAATGGAATAAGTAAGTTTCTAATTAAATACTTTCTTTCATAAGAGCTGCCTTGGTCAGGGTGCCTCTTCACACAAATAAAAAGGTATTAAGACAAACTCAAGCTTGTAATCCCTGAAGTCTCATGATGAGATGGGCGTTGGCATCAGAGAATAATCTGGGACCAGCTAGCCACATGTACATGGTGATCAACAAGAAATGTTGTTCTCAAGCAAGGGAGAAGGTGAGAAATGACACCCGAAGTTGTCCTCTGACCTTCATGCATGTTCTGTGGCACAGGCATGCCTGCACTCACACACAGACACATACATGCACACTCACACACAGACACATGCATACACACTCACACACAGATGCATGTATGCACACTCGCACACAGAAACATGCACACACACACAGACACATGCACGCACACTCACACAGGCACATGCACACACACTCACACACAGGCACATGCACACACACTCACACACAGAAACACACACACACACAACAGTAAAATGTCATCAAAAAATTTTCACATCTTTCTCTTCAAAGAAAAGGCTAGTAAGATGTCTTTGTTTGAATCTTTCATCTGTGTTTCAATTACATTGTCTATGGTGACCTGTGACCACGCTTTGTAAGAAATGGTGCACTCTCATAATATGAGACACTCCAAATTCAATCTGTTAAGCCAGTGGACAGCTTGAGACGGGAACGTAAAAAAGAAAGAACAATTACACAATGTGTCTCTGTTCTAGTTGCTCCATCTCTACCCAACCGAAAACTTGCCTCACAAAGGTTAGCCACAGCCACAAGAGCAACAAACATCCTGATTGCAAAGCCCGTCTTGCTACCTCACTTTCATAAATCTCGGATGTAGAGAACAATTTTAGCTTGCTTAAAAAGTATTTTGAGAAGATATTTATAGTCACTATTAATGCTTCTGTCAAGTCTCTATACTCGGGAAAGAGATGTTAACACGTGATTCTGATGTTTCAGTTTTGCAATCGGGATGGAGATCATCTACTCCTTTTTAGGGATACAGGCGAATATCTGGAATGTAATTCTGTAATTAGGTCCCTATTACTTGCATCCATTTCTGTAATTACTCAAAATATATTATTGAGCACTGTCCTAGCTTGCTTTCATATGACTGTGCTAAACACCATGGGCAAAAGCAACCTGGGAAGGAAAGGATTTATTCGAGCTCATGATTCCATGTCACAGACCGACACAGTGGGGAGTCACATGTCACAGACCATCACAGTGGGGAGTCAGGACAGGAAGCTGGAGACAGGAACTGATACAGAGGCTATGGAAGAACTCTGCTAACTGGCTTGCTTTCCATGCCTTGCTCAGTTTGCTTTCTTATACAACCCAGGACAGGCTGCTTAACAGGGTCACTGGCACTGCCCACAGCAGACCGGGGTCACCTATATCAATCATTAACCAAGAAAATGTCCAGCAGATTTGCCTATTGGCCAATGTTTGGAAGCTTTTCTCGACTGATAGTCCCTCTTTCCAGATGACCAGAGCTTATGCCAAGTTGACAAAAAAAAAAAAAAAAAAAAAAAAACCTAGCCAGCACAGTCACCAAAAAGCCAGCGGAAAGTTAGCCTGTAATGACTAAGGGTGCAGTATCTGCGGAGTAGAGCAATGTCACCATTTACTCACAAGAACTATGACGACCAAGTGAGAGGGCTTCAAATGTGGCTGCTCTGACTTTGGAAGGCGCAGGGATGAAACACCAGGGCAAGTCACCCCAGGACATTGTCTCCGATGGCAGAAAGGCAGGCACACGGGAACACTCGCCCACAACCACAGCCAACACAGCTGACTGTAGGGTCACGGTCACTGGAGCTCTACCCTGATGATGTGAGCTCTCCACACTTCATGTAAGCCTAATGATTCCTTTCCTGAGTTGCATGGTCAAGGCAGTGAGGGGCTCTGGGGTGGTGCTGTAGACAGGAACACAACCCCTCCATCCCTTTCCTCGTTTACAAATGCCTTATGTAGGCTGCCCACAGCTCACTCTTTCAAGGTCAAGAGGACAACAATGACCCTTGCAGAAACCATAGGGTTGCTATTTGGCAAAACTGTATGATCGGAGTCTATAAAATGCAACTTTCTGAGTGTCCAGGGAGATGAGGCACGACCATGAGTCATGAGGATAATTCAAGATGATCCTCTGCTGGGTTTATAGAAGCCAGTAGGAGGCTACCTTTCTGGGATTATCTGTGCTGTATTTAAAGAGAGAAACGAGAGCCAGGAAGTGAGAGTCCAGTCTGGGGACTCTGGGATGGAGATTCATGGGAAAGCAAGATGAAAAGAACGGTCAGTGTTGTAGAGGATGATATCTGCACCGCTGGGTGATTAGGCCCCAGGTCTAACCTTAACTCCCTAACCCTGAAGAAACAGATGTACTAAAAAAGATGTAAGTTGGTTTATTTAAGTTGGCAAGATAGCTAAGTGGGTAATAATGCTTGCTGACAAGCCTGATGCGTTCACTCTCCAGAACCCCTATGATAGAAGAAGAGAATTGAGTATTGCAAGTCATTTTCTGATATCCATACTTGAACTGAGGCACATGTGCAAAGAAAAATAATAATAAACGCACTAATTAATCAGAACATTGAAAATTTTAGGTTTATTTGTTAGTAACATACATACAATAAACTTTGCTAGTGACCTCCAAACTCGTTTTCTTAAGCAAAGATATATTCCTACCTACCAGCAAGGTGCATATGATTCTAAATTCATAAATAAGAACAGCTTATGAACAAAAATTCAGAGCAAACAAATTAGTTTCAGGGTGTGTCCCACCCATGACGGAAGAGACTTCTGATGAAATATGCTTCCCCAAGTGACCTAGACACCAGCAACTGTAAGAAGCTTCCCCCTGGTTGGGGAAGTGCCAGAAAATCAGCGAAAAATTGTTGCTGCCAGGCTGGGGGTGCAGCTAAGTGAGTGGGGCACTTGTCCAATGTGCGTGGAGCCTTGGGGTCAGCATACAGCATTATGTAAGTGGACAGTGGGGAGAAAGACCCAATCAAATCGCTGCTGCTTAATTTCCCTGTCCTGAGTAGGTGGGGATGGCTGACTCCTGCTCCTCTGCCCCTGTGCCCCTGAGCCCCTGTCCCCCCCCCCCCCAGCTCTGCAATGGAGCACAGCCACATGCCGGGCCATTTTCCTAAACTTTATGGACTCCTGTGAACCACAGGGTTTTCCCTCTCTGTTTCCATTCGGTGAGAATTACCAATGCTTGGCGTCTTGAGCTTTCTGTTGGTTCTTACTAACCGTTCTGATGGAATGGTCTTCAAGATCTCTTTAATACATAGGTGACAAATGCCTCCAGCATGCCTGGAGGCAGGAGGATGCCTCCCATGGCCTTGTTCGGCAACAATGATTCTGTTCATCTGTGGGATGCATTTATAGCGTGTTTTCTTTTTTTTTTTTTTTTTTTGCCTCCCTACTTTCCCACCTTCCAAGGGAAGAAATGAACAAACGGCCCGCTTTCCCCACATGAAAGTAATTTTCCCACCACAGGTGGGCCATCTGCTTCTCTTAACGAGGTTGCTTTGGGCTAGAATTGAATGCATCTTGTCCTAGGCGTGTTGCCAGCTGTAGGCTCCAGGAAATGGAGCAACTAATCGCGGTTGCCTTGTGATATCAGGCCTTCTTTTCCGAGATGCAACTCATGGGGTCAACCTCAACTGTATGTGCAAGTCCATGGGAGCGTATAGTGTCCGGGGTCCCAGAGCCGAAATCTCTGCTTCATGGGAGTTTCCTAAGACTGAAGTCCTTTTAGCCTTTATACAGATGGGCCAGTGGCTCAAAAAGATGGAGGCCGAGCACTTGATTAGGACCCAGAAGAAAACTCCTGAACTAGAGTCTCAACCTAGGGTGCAGCCCTCGTTCATTGGGGAGCTGTTTAGTTTCTTCATGCTTCAGCCCCATTCAAAGGCTGCTTCTGGCGCTTGGCCATCCCGACAGCGCTCCTCTCGGCTCCCGGGAGCAAAAGCCTGTCCTTAAGCTTCCAAGCTAATAGAAACATATTAGACAAAAGATGGCATGAAGTCATTCCTGAACTTCAATAATGTCTTAGAAAATGTTAGGATGATTTCATCAACATTGGTTTAGCAGACAGATTACAATGTAAGCGAATTCATGAGACATAGTTTAGTTAGATAATAGAAGTGAGTTCCTTAAAATTTGTATGGCTTGATTGACTAATAAAAACCTATTCCATTTGTTTATGAAAATGCCTACAATCATAGAGGCTGCTGAATACACGACCACACCATCTTCGCACTGGGCCATGTGGAGCTGGGTGGTGGGAGAAGCCAGAAGTTCATCTCAGGCTGGCTAATTTGGGGAAATATGGATTTCACCTAATGTTCAAGTGAAACGCTACTTATCATTTGTTTCTGAGGATGGGCCTACCAAACTTAGTGAAGGGCCCTCCGTCACTCTGGTGACCTCCACAAGGTCAGGGTCACTAACAACCTGTCATGAACGAGGGAGGAGCTCACAGGCCCAATGTTCCTGAAGATTTTACACTCAGTATATGGGTGCTAGGGAGGAAAGAGCTTTTTGGTGCCTGCAGGCAAAACCTTACTCATGATGCTGTGAACAACCCTAAGGAGATGCAGTGGCTCATACTGGTCAGGTTTTTAGAGACTTTGCAAAAACAGTGATAAGTCAGAGATTCCTTCCCCCAACCAACGTTTTCAGAGCACCTATATGTCTATTGTTTGGAAAGTATTTGCTGAGTGTTCTTGGAATCCAGTCCTTTAAGATACAGTTCATTGGAAGAATATAGGTTTAGTATGTACAAAGCCCTAGGTTCAATTCCCAGCAACACGCATGGGCACACACACGCGCGCGCACACACACACACACGCACATCCACGCTTTGTACTCACTCAGTCTGAAAAGCGGGTCTCTTGTCGCTTCCCCTTGAATTAGCATATTCAACATAATGTAGATGCAAATTTGGGCTATCTCTTTATTTTTGAAATTTCTTTTCTGCATCTTCCTTTTTGCGATTTTGAGCCTTCCCACCTCAACAATAAAGGCAGTGTCTTTTCTTAAAGAATCCTCATTCTTGAAGTTGACCGGAAATTCTGGAAGTTGACTCTCTGAAGCAGTGGTCTTATTTCAGTGTTCCGTATGAGAAGAGCCGATCTATCAGTTTGTTAACACGTGTTTGTGTTTGGTTTGGGTTTTCTGGTGCTGGGGACTGGATCCAGCCTTCTGCTGCTCAGCCCACACATTCTAGTTTTAACCATGCGTCCACAGTGACACTGTTATAAGTTGGTTCTGACAGAATCCAGTGCCCTGCAATAAGGACGTCTTTGCTGCTGCAGAGCCCTGGGCAGTGGAAGCCCAGCATGACGGCTTATTGGGCTCCCACAATCGTCCACTGTTTCCCAAACATGACTGCTTTGCCACGGTGGCTAGGTATAACTGGGTTTCAAACCACAGCCACACACGGTACCTAGAACAAGCTCTCCCCCGTTAACCTCCAGGTCCTGGCACTGAGCCCCCCCCCCCTCTTTCTCCTTGGGGCATCTCAAGTCAGAGCTGTCTCTGTACTAGATCTCAAGCGGAAAGAAAATAGTCTTTATCCCCATTCCTCTGGAAGCTCCTGGGCCCTTAGTAAGGTTATTTTGGTACATCAAGGTGATACTGGGAAAAACAACATATGAAAAGCTATAGGGTTCTTTACCCAGAGACGTGTATCTAGCCACCCTATAAGGCCGTAGTTAATGCTCTTAAAAATATCTAATTTCTTCCTATTTCAGAATTAACCAAGTCCGGTATAGGATCCAAGCACAGTTCTAATGAAATATTGTGAGAACAAAAGGGGTGGAGGAGAAAGAGCAAAAGACAGAGAGTGTACGATATTGGAGATACCTGGGCATTTGCCCGCCTCTTCCGGAGCACACACTAAAGCGATGATGTAAAACGAGGCAGGGGAAGCTCCCCTCCGCCTTATGATTCTGTGTGTTAGAAAGGATGCGGTGTGTTTTACAAGCTCCTATCTAGTGCAGCACATCCTAGTCAGCTTCAGGGAGAGTTGGACTGTCAGAAATCCTCTCCTGAACCCCTTACTGTGAACTAAGACATCAACACCTTCTAGGGTTCTTGGAAAACTAGCTTTCTTATCAGAGCGAGGCAGGTGGAGAAACTGCTTGGAAACTTTCAGATCAAGGAGGAAAATTACCTGCCCTGACTGAAATGCTTTTAGATTTCTTTCGACACTTAAAAGTTTTGATTTCCACGAAGAGGGAAACACACTGAATCAGTGTGACATTCTTAAGTCCTCTCTCTCACTGACACCTGGCCCTTCTTTTCTGATATTTTTATACTAAAGTAACTTAATCCATAAGTCCCAGACACAAGATTAATAAAGACACAAAATAAGCCATTTTGTAGCAGCCTTTCTTGTCAGACTACCTATGAGTTGCCAGGCCCTACATAACAACAGAGAGACTTCTTTTATTAATTAGGAAAGCTCCCTTAGCTTAGGCTTGTCCTACTAGCTCTCACAACTTAAATGAACCTGTTTCTATTAATATACATTCTGTTACATGACTTTTTACCTCTTCTTAGTTCTGTATGTCCAACTTGCTCTGCATCTGACCGAGTTGCCACCTTTCTTCCTCCCAGAGTTCTCTTGCCGGAAATATCGCCTATTCTCTCCTGCCTAGCTATTGGCCATTCATCTTTTTATTAAAATCAGTCACAAGGATACGTCTTCACAGGATACAAAAAGATTATCCCACAACACCATTTAATGTTCTTGAGGCTTTCTGATACTAAGATAGGTCCTACTACACTTGGATCTGATACTAAGATGTTCATACTTGGATCCACAAGCACATCGCAGGGAGAATATGTATGTATGTATGTATATAGTGAACATTCTCTAAACTGGTCACAATCTGGGACAAATTTTTGTTAATCTCTCCGTCCACGCCCTAAAAAGAAGTCCTCTCTAGAAAGCCCCTTTACAGTTCCAGAACTGAATAGGCAAAAGCAAACCTGCCGTTTAATAGACGGTATTATAGAAAAATGATTAGCTTTTGTTGTTGCTGTTGTTTAAGCCAGGGATGGTGGTGTGCATGCTCAGGACACAGTGGTAGAGGATCAGAAGTTCGAGGCCTAGCTCTGCAGCTTCTGTGAGAACTCTAGCCCAGCCTGGACTACAGGAAACTCAGTCGTAGGAAAACAAACAAACAAAGCAAGAGAAAGGGATGGAGCGTTTTCTTTTCTTTTATTCCCTGCAGGAATGTTAGTGTGTTTTGGATTTTAGAGAGTGTATTTGACACTCTAGTGCATACCAACAACCCGGCTGAACAGCCAGTTATGTTTTAATTGGATTGTAATTCCCTCCCTGAATTAGAGGTGAACTATATAGGGGAGGCTCCATCATTTCCTCTTTCCGGTCCCCCATGTCTACCTTTATTCATATGCACATACAGACATAGTCTTAGGCTTGTTGAATTTATTATTTCAATGTACAAATACTTTTATTTGGATTTTAATATAACATTTATTTATTTCAGTACCAGGGGAAAAGAACTTATAATCTTTAATATGCTTTACTAGTGAGATCAATTTTGCAGCTAATTTAATACTCATCAATTTCCGTTTACAACGTAAAAGAAATGATCTTGGCAGACCACCAACCTGCTCATATTTCAAAGATCATTAAGTGGAAATAGGACTAAATTACCCTATAGTTAAAATTCTCTTGTCCCATAAAACAGTTCTGGTTACTTTGATTCTCCTTTTATTTACAAATACCATACTTTGTTCTGAACAGATCTATTCAATGACCTGTTTATTTTTTTATTAATTGCTATATTCAAGAAGCCATGTGAAGTCAATAATTTCAATCCAGTTGATAAATAAGTGTGAAACTACATTGACAAACTTACTTAACAAAATTTGCTGCATAAAGCCCACATGGAAGTGTGTATTGCATTGTCTTAGTCTTTCATGTTGGTGCTAAACATCTAAACTAAATCAGTATGAAGAAGGGTCAAGTTTGTTTTGGTTCTTGCATTTAGTCTAGAGTTGTGGGAACCTGTTCCTTCTCGAACACCATGGCAGGAGTATGTGGTGGAGGCCTGCTCAGTACCTGACACTAGGAAGCACAGGAGAGGAAGGGTTCCAATACCCTCCATGGGCTTGGCTCAGGTGACCTAAATTCCTCCACGTTAGGCCCTAGTTCTTACTGTTCACCCTTCCCCGGTGACGTCACACCCTGGGTTTCAATCTTTTAACACCTAGGTCTTTGGTGGACATTTTAGACTCATACTGTGGTAAACGTATTTTTATTTTCTTTAATGTTTTGGGATTACACTGAATATATGGGTCAATCTGGGGAGGATAAAACTCTTTACAGTCACACGTACAACTCATACTGGGGCAGGTCACATGATGTCCTGGCTGGGTCCTCTGTCGATCCTCTTGGGTTTCTCAGATAGGCGACTTCCCTGTGAGTCATGACAGCTATTCTTCCTCACATCACCCGTCTACACATTAGAGGATGGGTTAATAACATCAGGACACTGGAAAGCCTTAGCGTGCCCCTGGCTAGCAACTGACTCTCATAGGCATACTTGCAGTACTTTATTTTAAATGCCTTTGATTATTGTTTTCTTTTTTTTCTAAATTTATTTATTTATTATGTATACAATATTCTGTCTGTATACCTGCAGGCCAGAAGAAGGCACCAAACCTCATTACAGATGGTTGTGAGCCACCATGTGGTTGCTGGGAATTGAACTCAGGACCTTTGGAAGAGCAGGCAATGCTCTTAACCTCTGAGCCATCTCTCCAGCCCTCTGATTATTGTTTTCTAATAGAGGCTTTTTATCTAGGTCAGGATGTTTCTTTCTAGTCTTAACTTAGAAAAAAAATCGATAAGGGATGAATTTTAAATTTCATCAGACAACTTTCTAGCACGCGTAGATTATCACCAACTTTTCTCGACGGTGCTGGAACAAAGGTTTGTGAGTAGCCTACTGCCTTCTAGGGCAGCATACACATTCCTCATCCATGTTCCTGGAACAAGCTACTTCTGTGGAGGGGTCAGAGGTCAGTCCTGGGGGCCTGGCTACTAGCCACAGCATTGACTGCCTTCTCAAATCGTCCAAGCACAGGGGTCTTGGAGCCTTTGCTACCTTTTTCAGGCAACAGAAATTTACATGGGCCAAATCCCCAGGGACAGGAGGAAGGAGTTCCTGGAGACACTGGTGCCTGGAATAAAGGGAACAAATGAATCAAGCTGGGTGGAGGAACCCATAACCCAACCATCACCATCACTACCACCACAACCATCATATGTACAAAGAGGTGGAAAAGTGGGGAGGAAAGGGGGGAAGAAGGGGGAGAGAGAGAGAAGGCAGGAAAAGGGGAAAGAGATATGGTGGGAGGGAGCAAGAGAGAGGGGAGGAAAGCAGGAGAGAGAGACAAAGAAAGACCTAGTTTAGAATTAATGGAGAAAATGGTGTTGTGATACACAAAGTGTCCTATGACTTCTAGCCATGAGAAGTCTCTAAGAAGTCCTTTATTGCCAGGCGGTGGTGGCGCATGCCTTTAATCCCAGCACTCGGGAGGCAGAGGCAGGTGGATCTCTGGGAGTTCGAGGCCAGCCTGGTCTACAAGAGCTAGTTCCAGGACAGGCACCAAAGCTACAGAGAAACACTGTCTCAAAAAAACAAAAAAAAGAAGAAGTCCTTTATTGCCAGCTACCCAGCAGCACCTAGCCAGGGCATACAACCCAAGTGGCACATAAAAAGTGGCATTCTTAACAGGATCATAACAGAAAACTACAGCAAGCCCTTTGGGCTATTAGGAGAAACAGGGACTCCTTCAATTCCACTACGGACTATTGGTCCCCTTTCCTCTTCTGAAATCAGTCAGATTCAGTTCCTCATGGGTGCACGCACGATTTTCCATCAGCACAATCGTCCCCAGAGCTGGCTGTCCGGCAATTCCCTTGAGTTGTGTTGATCCCCCAGCTTCTACCACCTGTTTCCCCTCTCATATTCCATCCTGGGGAAATGATGGGTACCTGGGCTCAGGCTTGGGTGAGTAGTCACTTCTAGCCCAGAATCTGACCACACACAGTGACTGAGAGCTGCCCTTCCAGTCTTGCCCACCTCCCCCTCACCTCCCCACCACTGGGATGTGTATCGCCTCAAACACAGAAGGAACAAAAACCAGAAAATGAATAGCGTTCAGTCTGTCACCATTCTGAGGGGCAGACTAGGATGGGTTACCAAGTACTGCTTATCTAGCCCATCTTTATGAAGACTGAACGGGAGACAAAGAGCCACATGCCCTCCCAGAGATCTCTGTCCCAGTCCAGGAGGAGACAACAGGGGTCACCATCACTATTCCAGTGAGCAAATATAGAGTGGAGTACAGAAAAGCAAGAGAGACAGAATAGTTCATGAGAGGCAGTGAAGGCAGTGAGGAATGGACTGAGATGGATGCCCTACTTGCCACCCAGGGCCACGGTGATGTCAAGGCCTGGACTGCTGTCTGGATTTGTGGTCCTGTCACAGCTTAGGTTTGTGTTGCTGTCTATGGCTCCTGTTACCACCAAAGACTAAGAGGATAGGACTGCACAGAGTTGATCCTGTCCCTCATTGACTGGCCCTGCCCCTCACCGGTTGTAGCACTTGAGAGGGTGGGTCCTACACCTCACCCTGGCAGCAGAACAGAGCTGACCCTGTTAGTGGGGGTGAGGGTGAGCTGGCCCCATGAGAATGGGAGAACCAGACCTGCCCACTGCTGCCTACTGCATAGAGTGAGCTGGCCTGGTCAGTGCGAGAGAGCTCTCCCTGGTGTTGAAGATGAAAGAAAGCTGGCGGGCTCACCAACCCAGCAACTACTCAGGCCCAGAACTAGGGCCATGAATTTGCCCACCCCAACATCCATCCCACCTATGATCCTCTGGAACACAGGAAGGGGCCAGACCTGCAGTCCAAAGCTGCAGGATCTCCATGACACAGGATAACAAGAGGGTAGCCAAGAGGAGTCCCAGTGAGGGCCCAGTAGTGATAGTGTAGCAGAAACAGAGGCCTGGAGCCAAGCCCATGGTGACTCGTGGCAATGAACATTTGTAAGTAAGATGTGTGGACTAAAGGGTATACTGTGTGACTCTCCAATACAAACTACAGTTTCCATTGTGAGATTTTTCTTTTCTTTTGTTTTTTTTTTCTATTTCCTTTAAATTTTATTTTGTTTTATCTTGGAGAGCATGGTAAGGGCAGAGGGCGGGTGTAAAGGGACAGGAAGATGAGAGGCATTGAGTGGCATTGAGAGGCATGGTGTGAAATCCATAAAAAATCAACAAAACGTAAAATAAAAAAAGGTATTGAGCTAGGCACTCAGGAGGCAGAGGCAGGCAGATCTCTGAATTTGAGCCCAGCCTGGTCTATATTGCAAGCCCTGGGACAGCCAGGACTACATCCTGCCTCAAAAACAAAAAGGGTTTTGTATATTGAGTATCAGGCATTCATATAACGTGGGAAATAGAAGGGACTGTAAAAACCATTCTTTAATCCCACATTGTACGAGATAAACTGAGACTTTACAGTGGTGCTCGATAAGAATGGCTGATTTATTCTTTGGTGAGGACCTTGAGAAAAGAGAAGTGACCATCGCCTGGACTTCCTTTAGTGCCAGTAGAATACAAATCCTGTCAACAAATACGTGCCAAACACCCAGCACTATAATCTTACTCCTCGATTTACAGTCATTTAGGAGGAGCCGGCATTCTGACAACGCTCCATGTCTGCCTTGTAGAAAATGCAACTGAACTGATTTAAGAAATCATTTCAAGCCAAGCATTGACAGAAAATAGCCCGAGGAGGCACTAGCAAGACGGTGATGGGTCTGTGGTTCACAAAAAGCACACCTGCTTCATTCATAGTCAAACTATGAGCTACAGATTTGAAGAGGGTATTATCCTTTTTGTATTTATTTTGTGCGTGTGAGTATTTTGCCTGCATATATGTCTATGTACCACACTCGTACCTGGTGCCCTGAGGTCAGAATAGAGCATCTGATTCCCTAGGAATTGCATTTGCAGTTGTGAGCTATGTGGGTGCTGGGATTTGAACCCAGGTCCTCTATAAGAGTAGTCAATGCTCTTAACCACGAAGCCCTCTCTCCAACCCGTAATATTTCTTCCGTCACCCACTCTATTCATTTGTCTTTTTATTGAAGTAAACTGTTTAAGAGCATGCCTTTGCTATTGTTTCCAGCTTGAGTTCCATGACTTCAAAATGTGTGAACTTGGCCAGCTTGCCTGATCCCCTAGAAATCATCCCCCCACCCAATCGGAAAACTCCACCACGAAAGTAATTTCCTCATATTAAACATAATGAGGGGGGAATTTTGAGTACATTTAGTAATGACATTCAGTGCTATTATAACCCCAGTATTGATACCATTATTTTTAACATTGCCAACCAATTAAATGCATGTACCTGTCAAACAACCTTAGATGATTAGGACAGTAACTTGGGGCTTGTCAGAAAACACTTACTCATTCCACCAATTTTGGTTTGTTACGGAGCAAAGTTTTTCTGACAGAGCACATACATCACACTGGAATCTAGAGCATCACTCTCTGCACTGTGAGTCTGTGACCTAGCCTCAGTGACTCTGGGAGACTAAAAAGATGGCTGTTAGGTCTCCTTTCTGGCCTCTGGTCAGAGGGTACCCTCACACTAATATTGCTATTCCTTCTCCATGTTCCATAGAATCTGAAAACTAGATGCTTACTTAGCACACTCTGTCTTATTTTATTTTTATTTTTATTGTTTTTAAAACAGGGTTTCTCTGAGCAGTCCTGACTGTCCTGGAACTCACTCTGTACACCAGACTGGCCCCGAACCCAGAGATCTGCCTGCCTCTGCCTTCCAAATGCTGGGATCAAAGGCATGTGCCACCAAAACTGTTGGCACCCTTCTGTCTTAATGCCCATTTTGGACATAATTTCTTACTCATTTGGACAGTGCTAGTGATCTGTAGGTATAAATTCAGTGAGAAAGCCCAAAGGACACTGTACTGTCTCTTTCCAGGGAAAAGGCTTGCAGCTCTAACCAAGAGACTCTCCTGTCACGGTTATAACCACAGGAGGCAGCCCCGGGACACCATGCTGCTCAAATTGCATCTCAGTACAATTTTGTCTCTTAGAAGCGGTGTTCTTCCTGGAGTTGTCAGCTTACTCTACCGAGAGTTGGTAATTCTGCTTTCCTTCCCAAGGCCTCACTGGAGACTCCTGGGGCAGTCTGCTTTCGTTAGGTTTTACTTCCGCAGGCATGAAGCTAAGTTTGAGAAATAGAGGTTACATTGTTTAACTTAGTTGCACAAATCATTCTTGGCACAAGCTCCGAAGTTCTACAGAAATCAGTCAGAACTTTAAACAGTTTTAAGTATAACAAAACAAAACAGAAACAATTAGGTGAAGGCAACAGCGTGTTTATCTTTAACTGATGCGACTATGGGGTAGTTTAGACAGTATGCTCTCAGTAGCTACCTATTATTTCAACAAACTTGTTGTGAGTTTGTAAGGAGTCCCTGAGACTTCTTTGTCAAAACACTCCTGTAGGACAGGTCCTGCCTCTCTGCTGGGAGAAACCAGCTGCTGCTTCCCCACGGACTCCCAACCTCAGAAATTCCAGAGGGACCGGGGCCTGAAGGAAGCAAGAATAAGAGGTCAATTGTAGAAGCAAGACAAGCAGGTTCTGAATCAGGGCCTATGCCTGAGCCCCGGGGTGGGCATCAGGGGAAGGGTTGATAGATGCTCTGGTTTTTTGTTTTGGCTTCTGTTTTTCCTACAAGCCTAAGAGTTATGATGACTGAAATTATTCTTATCTGAGGTAATTCTGAGACTACACCTGGCTGTAAAGATTTTATGGTTGCTGTTGTTGTTGTTTTTAAGAAATACAAATTAGACCACTTTTCAAATGTAATGCAGGGTTTTTTTTTAATGTAATTGTTTGAGTTCTATCCGAAATAATATTTTACTTTGAAATCATCTGTCACTAGTTTATGAGGTTTTATCTGTAGCAAACCTTAGTAGATCTAGAAATGATAATATGTACAAATAAAAATACAGGAAAATGCATTTAGTCATTATTTAAATATAAAATATAAAAGCAGAACTGGTTATATTTTTTAGAAATCTGACAATGTATTTGAGTGATTTTGCTTAAAATGTTGGCTTTTTGCCACTTAAAATGTTCACTTTGTGAGGCTTCTTCTGTCTCAGAAACAATTGGTCAGTCTCCAGGGAAACATAAAGCAAGGTTAATTAGAAGGTCTGAATAGCAACTCATTAGAAAAGGGGAAAAAAAGGCCTCTGTATAAAACAACAAATATTGATCTCAACTCTGAGTCTCTTTGAGACAGGGTTATCACTACATAGTCCTAGCTGGTCTCAAACTTGAAGTCCCTGTGCCTCAGTTTCCCCAGTGCTAGGATTATGTGTACCACGATGCCAGGTTTGAATGAATTCCAAAATAAAAATCACAAGGGCAGATTCTTTAGTTGCCAGTCTTGGTTCATAACTCAATTGCTTCTTAAAATGGCCGGCTCTGTGCAGCGGGCATTGAGGTAACAGCAAGTCTTTCAATATTTAGCAGTCTTTAGTATTTTCACCTGACACAGTGGAAAGCCCAGGTAGTAATAAGTAAATGTTTGACAACCTTACTAGGAGCTAGAAAGCCTGGATCCAAACGTGCGACCTAAGGGAACACTTACGTAAGTGACTCCGATGTGATCCAGAGTCTGAGACTAATACGAAGAACTGCTGCATAGCATTTGAAGCCAGCACGCAGAAAGCGGTGCCAAGAATGCTGGGTACTAGGGTATCGCTGGATAGAGAAGGATAATATAAAATGCGCTGGAACCCAAAAGAGACTGAATGAGCAACACAATAAGGAAAAAGAAAGAGAAAGGGGAGGATCCCACTGCAGGGAACATCAGATTAGCAGCATGCTTCTCATAGACCTACATAAACTGAAGAAGGTCAGTAGCTCTTCAGATATAATGGAAGGTGCTTTCCTGTTTTCCTCATATTTCTAAACTCTTATACCAAACAAACGAAGGCTGGGCATGGTGGTGCACTTCTTTAATCCCAGCACTCAGGAAGCAGAGACAGGTGGATCTCTGTGAGTTCGAAGCCAGACTGCAGACTGTTCTACATAGTGAGTTCCAGGAAAGCCTGGGCTATGTTGACAGAAATTGTCTCAAAAAGAAAAGAAAAGAAAAGAAAAGAAAAGAAAAGAAAAGAAAAGAGAGACAGATAAAGAAAGACAGAGGGGGAAGGAAGGGAGGGAGGGAGGGAGGGAGGGAGGGAGGGAGGGAAGAAGGAAGGAAAAGAGATTTAGAGAAAAGGAAGATTTATTTTAGTTTTCAATTCCAGGTTATAGCCCATTGTTTGTGGGGAAGTCAAGGTGAGAAGCTCCAACAGCTAGTCACATCACATCCATAGTCAAGAGCAAAGAGAAACAAATACATACACGCTCTTGCTTACTTGCCTTCTGGATAGCTGACTGGCTGGCTGGCTGGCTGACTGGCTGACTGGCTGGCTTGTGCTTAGTTTGATTTCTCTGTTGTTATACAGTTTGGGACCCTTTGCCTAGGGGATGGTGCCTCCCACTGTGGACTAGATCTTCCCATACCAGTTATCTTTATTTGTGCACTTTTCCACAGATGTGGCCACAGGCTAACCCAAGTAGACAATCCCTCACTGAGACTCTTCCCAGGCAATTGTAACATTGTGTAAAGTGGACAAAACTAAGTATCTCAGCACATAAATACTGGTCTGACCAGAACCTTGCTTTTCCTGACTACCTCTCTGCCAGGGTGGGCATGTGTAGCTTCCTCAAAGCTACTGTTGAGAGTCACCCACCATTGTTCTTATGGAAATAGTCTTCCTTTTGGCCTCTGCCACTCTCCTAATATCCAGGGTACCGCTTTGTTTGCCCTTTGTTTCTTTCCTTCTCAGCTGTCTACCTGTCCCTCGGAGACTGACAATCCTTGAGATTCTGGTCCTAGTACTATTCTTTCCTCTAGAATCTCCTCTGAGAGGCAATCTAGAAGAAGCGTGAATAGCAATGACGTTAGAACTGCACCAATCCTGTTGTTTTCTGGCTGTGTGGCCTTGGGCAAGTTATCTAACCCCTCTGATGCTTCCTCTCATGCTAAGAGACCCTATAATGGAAGCCATTTTTGAGGGTCATAAAGAAGGGAGATATATTCTCACATGCAATGAGCATAGCACACAACACAGTAAGCTTTAGGCGGCACCGCCATGGCTCCAGCTATCACATACCTGAAAAATTCTGCAAGTCATTACTTGGGGTTATTTGCATTTAGTAGATTAGTTAGTAAACTCTCTAACCAGACTTTCTCCTGAGCTCCAGGTCTGTCCAGCCGGTTGCCAATTAAACAGTCCCAAATGCTCCTTAACTCAACATTTACCAACAAATTACCCAGCAGAACTAATTTCTGTCTTTCCACTCCTGCTTCAGCCAAAACTTCTATGTTTGTTTTCCTGTTTAAATAACAGTTTTCCTTTTCGGGTTCTTTTTCCAGATGAATGACAGCACAGCCCATCAAGGCCCACGCCTTTGAAAGTTAATGTTCTCTTCTTTCAACTAGCCCTGTCTCAAATATAACATAATCGCCAACCAATTGACTCAATTTCCCCTTACCTACTAACTCAGTTTTACCTATTTTCTCTGTGGATCACTGCTAGAGTTCTGTCCCCAACCCCATCCTCACTTCAGCTGTCTTTCCTCTCACTATAGTTCTTCTACACTGCAAAGGGGGTGGGAGGAATGTCATCTTTTCTAACGTTTCTATTATTTTCACTAGCTTCCATGGTAAAATTCCAGATTTTCATTTGGATGTGATAATTAGCTTTAATCGTCAACATAACACAATCTCCTGGGAAGAGAACCTCGATCGGGACTTGTCTCAATAAGTTGGTGTGTGGGCATATGTGTGTATAATTATCTTGAGTTACTTGATGTGAGAAGACACAGTCTACCATGGGTGGCTCCACTCCCTAGGCAGAGAGTCTTGTAAAAGAGCGGAGAGATCAAGCTGCACACAAGCAAGCCACAATGAGCTTGTGCTCTTGACTGCAGGTGTGATGCGACTGGCTAAAGTTGCTGCTGCCTTGACTATGTTTGATGGGCTGAAACCTGGACTGGTGACTGAAACGACCTCTTCCCCTCTGAGTTGACTTTTGTCAGGGTATTTTATCTCAACCATGGACTGTAACTAGAGCGTGTTGTTTGTCACTGGATGTATTTCAGTCACTTACTTCTTCCTGTCTCTCTAATTTCATTTCCCAGATCTCTGGTTTCGGCCATGCAAAGCTACTTGTCAAAGCCCAAAGTTGTTACTTTGTCCTTCACTGTCCTGCTTTTCTTAATATAACCCGGGTTGCCCTTTTCTTCATTTTCTTCCTATGTAATGCCTATTTTGCTATAATGTCTCTAGTTCCTGTAAGCTTGCTCCTGAGTGTCAAAGGCCTAAATGAGAGTTGAGTGTGATAGTATGTACCTATAATCCCAGCACTCGGGAGGCTGAGGCAGGAGTATCACTGCAAGTTCGAGGGCAGTATGGTGGACGTAGCCAAGTCTAGACCAGCCAGAGCTACACAGGGAGTCCCTATCTCAACAAACAAACAAACTAACAGATAGTTAAAGAGAGGTTACAATTTCTAGAATTTTACTGTTTGTTCAAAATATGGTCAATTCCTTTTGAGTTTTTTTTTCTGAGACCAAATAATTTTCTGTTTAATTGTTTATATTTACTTTCATCAAATGGATAAATGATGGTGGGATAAAAATATGAATTTCAAATTACCTTTTCTCAGAATGTTGTAAGTTATACAAATGGTGAGGGACACCATAAAAGGGCAAGAGATCTTTACCTTTTTCTAAGTAGCATGTCCTCTGCCCTGTCTCTTCTCCTCCCTCCTCACACCCCCAAACTTCTAAGGTACAAGTCACTCTGTGTTCTTTTTAAATCCCCAGGGTTTCAAGTTTTATTGCCTCGAGACTCTGCACCACTGAGGTTCTTGTATAGACTCGTTATGTCCCTCTGTGAAGAAACTCTTTAGTTCATTCTGCTTTGGAAGAGCCCAAGAGAGACGGTTCTTGTCTCTTTCCACTCCCCTTCTCCCCTCCTTGCTGGCTGGAGCCGAGGCTGTCAATCCCAGGCTGAGACAAGGCAGACAAAGGTTCGTTTGTAAGGAACCGCCTTCCAGCACCTCCTCTCTCCTCCTTTGCCCAGACTACCCAGTGAGCTGGAGCCTTTCTTTAAGAAGATTCCTCTGCCAATAAGACTGAGAAGAAAGTAAAAGGTATGAAATTTTCTCTATGCAAACGTTTTAGATCAGTTATTCTCTTCTAAACCGCAGTTGTGGATTGGCGTAGACATTCAGATATGTGCTGAATAGAGGGGAAGGCGTGGAGATTGAGAAGTCCTCTGAGGAAATGGTACCTGCACTTTGAAAGAGATGAGTCCTGAGATAAGGCGACAGAATCTGATCAGAACAGGGAAGCAAATGTAGGTCCTTGATGCGGAAAGCCATTTGACCAAATGCTCGGGAAGAGACGGATTACTCTCTGACCTTCATTTAACTGCAAACTGACTCTGCATCTAGTGCCCCCCGCGGCCCCCCTCCGAATTATGTGGGAGACAAAGTAGGTAAGACTGCTGCCAATCCTCCACACGAAGTTAGTTGCAGTGTCAAAGGAAGCAAATGGTTTTGCTTTGCGAAACTACGATTCCTGAAAAGAAACGGGTCGCAAACGTGCGACACAAAGAGGGAATTCATTGACTGCATCCACGGTGTTCTCACCACAGAACGCAGCACAGAGCCTCGCTCGCTGGGGTGGAGAGAACGCTCTCTCCTTGGGACCTAGAAAAATACCTCTTTAAGATGTCTTGACTCCGTTTCTTGCACAGGATATGGAAACCTTTCCCCACTGTTGGTCCTTTTCTCCTCTGGTGAGTTCTTGTGGTCAGAAAAAAATTAAAATGATGCAAGATTGGGTACTGGTATCATCTTGTAGCACGCTCTGAGAAGTTTGAAAGCAGATGGCCTTAGGTGATTATGTAGACTGCTCTCCCAAGAGTGACAATGTCTTCAGGACCCAGGCTGCCATGTCCGCTACAGGGATTTTTTGAGAGGCTTATCCCATTATCTATGAAATTTCTGCTCTGTTGCGTGTGCTTTCAGATATTTCACTTCAGAATTTAATTGTTCGAGCACAACCCCCCTCTAAGACAGTTGATAAGAAAAGGAGAAAAATTTTAAAATATCTGTTTTATTTTTGTTGTTGCTTTCAGTGTCCAAGAAAGCATAGCTAGGACAACAATTTTAATATCTCCCAACTATCATTTTGAAATGTCTGGTGCCAAACCTTCGGGGCTGGAGTTGTGTATCGGTTTTGCAGGCTTGCTTCTCTCCTGTTAGCTGTTGACAGGGAGCTGAAAATGGACTGCTCTCTCAGCCTACCCATCAACTCTGTTTCATTCCACTGCTCGGAACACTGGTTCCCAGAACTGACACCAGCTGCCTGGAAGAACGCAGCACCGCAGCCATCTGCATGCTTCAACTACATCTCCCTGTTAGTTTTGCCCATTAGACGATTTGGTTTTTCTTTTTTGCAGCCCCATTTAACTCCAGCCATTCAAAAGCTTGCCAGAAACTCCCACAGAACTAAACTTTGCAACCCCCTTCCAAACGACAGTGCAACGAGTTGGTGCTTATGTGGAAAGTTTCTTTGCAATTCTGCATTCTTTGCAGCGATTATTTTTCTAGCAAAGTGCATGACAGGTATATGCAAATTTCTAAGTAGGCTAATATTGGGTGATGAGTGGCAGCTTACAACATTGGGGAAAATATTAAGGTCACCAGATTGAAGTTTTTAGAAAACCAGGGCATAACAGTCTCAAAGGTTCTCCTGTTCCTTCAGACCAACTGTCTTTCGCTGGGCTTTCCTACATGTTGAATGTTCTCCAGGAAGAGTTCTAAGTGCATGTGTGTGACCTGAAAAGAGAAAAACTGGAGAGCAGTGTCCTTCAAAATGGCCAGGCTTCTCACTCTGGCTGGGATTCGAAAAAGATAAAGTCTTGATGGGTTTCCAAGGATCATGGTTGGTGTTTCTTGGTTTAAAAAAAAAATAACAAGCATGTTTGGGGAACAAAGCAGCCTGAACACTACTTTCCATTGGTTAGGCAAGAATTAAAGCCATTTATCTGAACCTAAGTGAAGGAGAAGGCTTCAGCTACAACATGTCATTTATAAAGTGTTAAAAAATATTTTAAAAAAAGCCTACCATAGGTGCTTGCCAGGCATGGAAATTTCCATCGCTGTAGACTGAGCCTTGGCCAGAAGTACTACGCTGTGCTCTGGCCCAGACGTGAGGTGCACGGTATGGCAACATACCCGCTTTTCCAGAAATATATTTGCTCATTCCTTAAGTAAATGTTTCCATTTTTTTTTTCTGAGTCAAGCATTGAATCGAGTGCTGGAGTGATGAAAAAAAGCACAGTTTTTAAACTTTAGTCATCGCCTTCAGGCTGCTGGTGTCTCCTCTTCAAGCCACAGAGCGCCTCAGCTCTCCTCCTCCTCTTCTCTCCTTGCTCTACACTATCTCCTGGTCAGAGGCGTGGCGGTCACTGCCATCAGTAAACATCCTGCTTACTCTCACGTCTCCACTTCCAACTTTGGCTTTTTAAGATCATACTCCTAAATTCTCACCGTCCTCAGACAGTGTGGTGATTTGAAGGAAAATCCGCCCCCCAAGAGAGTGGCATTAATAGGAGGTGTGGTCTTATTGGAGGAAGTGTGTTTCTGTGGGGGCGGGCTTTGAGGTGTCCTATGCTCAAGCTGCTTCTAGTGAGACAGACCACTTCTTGTTGCCCGCAAGATTTAGGACTCTCAGCTACTTCTCCAGCATCACGTCTGCCTGGATGCCAAAATATCCCACCATGATGATAATGGACTGAACCTCTGAAACTGTAAGCAAGTCACCCCAATTAAATGTTTTCCCTTATAAGAGTTGCCTTGGTCATAGTGTCTCTTCACAGCAATAGAAACGTCGACTAAGACAGAAGACTATAGTCATTCCAAATTTAATTATCACCAAAGTATTGTTCTTGAAGTTCCATGAAATTGATTCCTTCCAGTTTAAATAAAGTGTGTGTGTGTGTGTGTGTGTGTGTGTGTGTGTGTGTGTGTATGTTTGTGTGTGATTCCCTGGAATTGCATTGAGTTGCTTGATATGGGTGCTGGGAACTGAACTAGTGTCTTCTGTAAGAGTAGAGAATGCTCTTAAGTGCATAGGCATCTCTCTGGCACCTTTGTGTTCTTTGTAAAAGATTTGTTTGTATGTATGTGTGTAATGGAGACACTTGAAGGAGCAAACTTTAGTTAACATCAGATTCAATACAGGGGTCCCCAGCTTTCCACTCACTTATCTTTTGAACTTAGGTCCTGTACTTTTCTTGGAGACAGCTCTGGCTATCTGGAACTTGCTCTGTAGAATAGGCTGCCCTCCAATTTACAGAGGTCTCTTGCCTCTGTTTCCCAAGTGCTGGGATTAAAGGCATGCACCATCATTGCCTGATGTAGGAGGCCTCTTGTTTGTTCCTGACTTCTCAGTCCCAAAATCACTGCACAGAAGCTGTATTAATTAAATCATTGTTTGGCCCATTCGCTCTATCTTCTTATTGGCTAACTCTTACATCTTAATTTAACCCATTTCTATTAATTTGTGTGTCACCATATGACTATGACTTACCAACAAGGTTCCTGCAAGTCTGTTCCTGCCAGCATCTACAAGGCATCTCCTTGACTCCGCCTTCTTTCTCCCAGCATTTAGTTTAGTTTTCCCCACCTAACTCTACTCTACCCTATCATAGGCCAAGGCAGATTCTTTATTCATTAACAAATAAAAGCAACACATATACAGAAGGACTTCCCACATCAATTTCCTAGCTAAAACTGTGGACTTTTTTCAATGCTTTACCATGGCAACACATGCCTGTGATCCCAACACTGAGGAGGCAGAGGCAGGTGGATCTCTGAGTTAGAGGCCAGACTTGGACTGAGATTATGGGTGTATACTAACCATATCCAGATATTACTATTTATTTTGATCATTTATATTTAGATAGAAATCTTCCTTCTCACCTAGGCCCTCTGCGCATGCTACTGCTGTGTAGCTTGGTTTTCTTGTGGAACTCCTAACAGCAGGAACAGGGCTGTCTCTGACTCAGTTGCCTGCTTTTAGGACCCTTTTCTCCTACCGGGATGTCTCCTCCAGCCGGCCGGCCGTAACAGGAGAGAAGGTGCCTAGCCTTACTGCAACTTTACATGCCATGGCTGGTTGGTAACCATGGGAGGCCTGCGCTTTTCTAAAGAGAAAAGGAGGAGGTGTGGATTGTGGGAAGTTGGGGTTACTGGGAGGAGAGAATGAGAGGAAGTGTGGTTAGGAAGTAAAAATAAATAAATGGATAAAGAAAGAAAAGAAGGAAGAAAGAAAGATTTAAAAAAAGGAAATAAGCCATCTCACCCATTTAAAGTTGCACGATGTTTAGGAAATTTTCTTGCAATAAAATAACATCTTAGTTCTCTAACTGTGGACTCTCTGTGTTGAATACTACAAGCTATACGTTATAGATGCAATTCATATTTGTTGTTCCCCACAGACCGAAAGCTGTAAGAGAGCTTGTTAACTCAGTAGCTCTTACCTGCTGAGGCCTCTCTCCAGCCTAAAGAGTTTATTTTATTTACCGCCTCACACCTGTGGATAAAGCAGCGCTTCACTCACAGTTTTTGAATGAGTGATTCTCTAAAACCACATTTTGTCTTGGGCAAGGGTCTGTGGAAGTTTGGCATTATCTTCCGCATGTATGTGTGTGCATGCACCTGGGTACATGACCAGGGGCCAGAGAAGGACATTGGGTACTCTGTCCCACTCCTCTCAGGATTGCCTTCTCAAGACAGTGTCTCTTACTGAACCTGGAGTCTGCTGTTTGGGGCCAGCAGCCACCAGGCCCCAGCAATCCTCCTGACTTCTATCTTTCTCCCTCTGCCCAGCTCCTTGCCACAACAGCTCTGCAGTTACAAGTGTGCAGTCATGCCTGTCTTTTTATTTATTTTTTTTAATTTATTTATTTATTAAAGATTTCTGTCTCTTCCCCGCCACCGCCTCCCATTTCCCTCCCCCTCCCCCAATCAAGTCCCCCTTCCTCCTCAGCCCGAAGAGCAATCAGGGTTCCCTGCCCTGTGGAAAGTCCAAGGAACCCCCACCTCCATCCAGTTCTAGTAAGGTGAGCATCCAAACTGCCTAGGCTCCTACAAAGCCAGTACATGCAGTAGGATCAGAAACCCATTGCCATTGTTCTTGAGTTCTCAGTAGTCCTCATTGTCCGCTATGTTCAGCGAGTCCGGTTTTATCCCAGGCTTTTTCAGGCCCAGGCCAGCTGGCCTTGGTGAATTCCCAATAGAACATCCCCATCAGATGGGTACTGGGGATGTAAACTCAGGTCCTCATGCTTGGAGTGCAGTAACTACTCTTACCTGGTAAGCCTGCTAAGCCATCTCCCCAGACCCAAGTTTCATCTTATCTAAAAGACCATGTGAACTTCTTAGGGCAATCCTGAGGCCTTCCTTCTACTTCTTCATATCTGTCATTCATCACTGTTGAGCTATAAGGCAATAGGATCATCTCTTTTAATCATATGTGGGTATATAGGATGTAAGTGCATGTGTACACATGAGTGCACACACACACACATACCCCGTTTTAGAAAAAAAACAGATATTTCTTTATTTTTATTTTTGTTTTCTTTTGCATTTTTAAGGTAGGGTTTCTCCATGTAGCCCCGGCTATCCCAAAACTCACTTTGTAGGCTGACCTTGAACTCACAAATATCTGCCTGCCTCCTCTGCCTCCCAATGTCAGAGACTCCCAATGTCACAGAGGGTTAACTTCCCTCTGTGAGAAATCCCGTCAGCAGAGAGGCTCTTATGACCTGGTGAGAACGGGTAGGAAAGGTGGGGTCATGCCCTCACTGTAGTCTCCATGCCTGGCACAGTGTGCCCTGCAATCGGTAGGGAACCCCCAGCTCAGCTTTACCCCAAGGAGTAAAGGAAGGGATTCGGCATTTCCTGGTCCTACCACAGGAGCTGCCTTCTGTCTTTCTTGCTCAGAGCACTAACAGGGAAAGTATGCACTAGTTCCCAGGGAGCTACACTAAACAAAGCAACATAAAGTAATTAATCACAGAGCACACGTCATAGGGGAAGGCAAGGGCTAGCCATGTATATAACTTTGCATCTGTTCCTAGTGCGATCAAATGGACTGGCTTTGGCTATGCTTGTCTTTGAGGAGTGACAGGGTTAAGATTATACTACGTTCACAGCTATGAAGAAAACATTGAAATTGAACCATGAGCACATCACTGTGGCTTTTGTCCTCAGCCAAACACAGAATAAATAGGTAAAGCGATCCAGCACCCAGCTTTTCCTTGGAGACAGGGAGAGTTAGGCCACACATCCAACCTGCTACCTTCCCCGAGAGATACTCGCTTGGCTCCCATCTCACCTGTCTTGAAGCACTGGTAAACATATTCTAGAGACCCACAGACAGCTTAGAGCAAAGGCAGTTGTTGGGACTAGCACAAATGTAGAGCGCTCACAAGTGAAGTTCTTTTGCTGTGCAACTGGGAAAGGCTATAGGGGTTCTTTTATTTGTTTAAATTGAATGTGCGGATATCCATATACATACACATACCTGTAACAATGAGGGGCCTGCTCATTGGGATTTCCATCCCACCCAGTACCCCACAGCCAGCAAGCCCCAAAGAAAATCACATAGAGATCTCCATAAGTTATAAAACTGATTGGCCCATTAGCTCAGGCTTCTTATTAGCTCTTGTAGCTTATATTAACCCATTATTCTTATCTATGTTAGCCACATGGCTCTCAGTACCTTTCAGTCAGGCAGGTTACATCTTGCTTCTCGGTGGTCTGGGCTGGAATGGGAGGAATGGGCTTCCTCCTTCCTAGCATTTTCCTGTTCTCATTGCCCCACCTCTACTTCCTGTCTGGCTGACCCGCCTATACTTCCTGCCTAGCCAATCAGTGTTTTATTAAAATACATGATTGACAGAATACAGACAATTCTCCCACAGCACATATCAATGAAAATGAAAAATAGAGAAACAGAATCCATACTTAAGAACAAGATGAAAATCTAGAAATTGATCATAATGACAGGGAGGGATGATGGAGGAAGGTCATTGGCTAATAAAGGAACTGCCTTGGCCCTTTTTTATTGGTTAGGACATAGGTAGGTGGAGTAAACAGAACAGAATGCCGGGAGGAAGAGGAAGTGAGGTCAGACTCGACAGCTCTCCTCTCGGGAGCAGACGCCTCAGCAGAGACGCCATGCCCCGCTCCCGGGCAGACACACGTGATGAAGCTCCAACCTAGAATCTTCCCGGTAAGACCGGTGCTCACAGATTATTAGAGATGGGTTGATTGGGATATCAGAATTAGCCAGTAAGGGCTAGAGCTAAGGGCCAAGCAGTGATTAAAAGAATACAGTGACTGTGTAATTATTTCGGGGCATAAGCTAGCCGAGCAGGAGGCTGGGGTGACTCAACATCAACAATTGCTGAGAGCCTGCTTGTTTGTTCCTGGCCGCTTAGACCTGAAATAACTGCACAGAAACTGTATTAATTAAATCATTGCTTGGCCTATTAGCTCTAGCTTCTTATTGGCTACCTTTCACATCTTAATTTAATCCATTTCAATTAAATTGTATGGCCACGTGGCTGAGGCTTACCAGCAAGGTTCTGGCTCATCTGTCCTTGGTGGCCATTTGGTGTCTGTGACTCCGCCTTCTTTCTCCCAGAATTCAGTATCATTTTCCCTGTCTACTTCTGTCCTGCCCTGCTATAGGCTCAAAGCAGTTTCTTTAGTCACTAACCAATAAAAGCAACACATATAGCAGGACTTTCCACATCAAACAATGAATAAGAAATGGCAATAAAAACCAATGAGAAACCATTATTTATGCATTAAAATACCCAAGATGTAAAAAGTGACCAAATCAAGAGTCAGAGACTGTGTAGAAACCACACAGATGGTGGGAATATGAAATGGCATAACCACTTTGCTTAAAACAATTTGATAGCTTATTTAAAAGTGAAAATAAATTAGGACGGGGGCAATAGCTCTGCTGGTAAAGTGATTGCCATGTAAACCTGGCCTGAGTTTGAACCCCAGAGCCCACATGAAAAAGAAGTCACAAATGGCAGTGCATGCTTGTAATCTTATGACTGGGGAGATGGAAATCCACGGCCATTGGAGATCCCCGGCCAGCTTAACTGACTGGCAAGCCCCAGACCCAGGGAGAGCTCCTGTCTCAAGAACCAAGGTGAGCCTGGAGAGCTGGTCCAGTACTTAAGAGCACTTGGTGCTCTTGCACACGTATGCTGGTTCCACAACCATCCATAAACACAGTTCCAGGGCATCCAACAGGCATGTGCATGGTACACATACAGGCAGACAAGCAAAACATACACATAAAGTAAAATTGAAAAAAAAAAAAGAACCAAGTTGGATGGTTCCCAAGGAATGATACCAAGGTTGACTTCTGGCCTCCACCGTCCAGACCAGCCAGTTATTCCACATGTACATATTTGCCCAAGAGTAATAAATGCCCTGATCATACAAAGACTTGCACAGAACTGTTCCTTTATTGTAACTATTCCAAATTGAAAAATACCCAAATGTTCATTAACAGGAAAATGCATAGACAATTTATAGGATATACAGTTGGACTACTTAGCAATAAATCATCTAAGCCTCAAAATGACTGTACTGAAGTAACCCACATAAAAAGTTGTGTGGCTTTCACATATATTATTTTATATAAAATTATAGAATATTAATATTATCTATGGCTTCAGAAGCAAATCAGTGGTTGCTGAATGGAGGGGAGGAATAAGAAAATTATATGAATAATGTCTTGATTGTAGTGATGGCTTCATGAGAAAAAACACACCCAAATTTAACAAAGTCTATGTTTGATGTATTTGTAGTTTATTGTATATCAATTTCACTTTAAAAAAAGAAAACCTGTAAAAAAATCTTTACTCAATGAGTGGAGCCTGTTAGTTCTACACAAGTACTTCCTTAAAGACTGATGGCTGTGATTTTTCCTGCCACATAGCAAAGGTTTATAATGTGGTGGTTCTCGTCTTCTTTAAAAGCAAAAAGTGTCGGTCATGTGGCATGGGAAATCCTTCTGTCTATGTATTGCTTTTATTGGTTAATGAATAAAGAAGCTGTTTTTGCCTGTGATAGGGCAGAATAGAGCAGGGGGAGGACTAAATTGATTGCTGGGAGAAAGAAGGCGGAGTCAGGGGGATGCCATGTAGCCCAGCCAGAGACAGACGCTGGATGAAACTTTATCCAGTAAGCCACAGCCATGTGGTGATACGCAGACTAATGGAGATGGGTTAGTTTAGGATATAAGAGTTAGTCAGAAATACACATAAGCTATTGGCCAAACAGTATTGCAATTAATATTTCTGTGTGATTATTTTCGGTCTGGGCAGCCAGGAAATAAACAAGCGGCCTCTGCCAACAGGTATGTGGTTTTGTTTCTGAAGAAACACATCTGGTTGGTGTTAAGGAAGTAGCTGAGAACGAGAACACCTCACAGCGTTAAGGTTTTCACCGTATGAATACTGCTGGTGTAACAGCGCATGCGCAACGCCAGCACTTATGTGGAAGAGACAGGAGGAGCAGGGCTTCAAGACCCTACATACTAGCCAGCATGGGCTACTTGAGACTCTATTTCAAAACTCAAACTAACAAAAATAAAAGAAAAAACAAGTATGAATTATAGTCTACACTCTGGGAAAAGTCCATTTTTAGGTTATCATATATGTATGCATATATATCATACATAAATACTAGATTGTAATATACTGTAAAACTAATGTTTTGTTCTATTAAATAAAAGGCAATATAAATAGAGCTCATTTTTGTCATTTTTTAGTAATGTTTATAGATAAGAATTAAGTATGCCCAATTTAAAAAATTATAAGCTGGGTCAAAGATGACGAACTCAAATGAGAATACGAAATAAAACTTGAAATTTTTAGGAATATGATGAAATATTTTTCTTCTCTAAACTTAAAATCAGACTTTATTCAACATTTCATATTTTACCTAAGATGAGTCACTCATAAGCTGTCCCTAGTCATGGGAGGTCTCGGAGTTGAATTTCCTTTCAGTACTATTGCTTCCTTTCACAGTGCAAGACTCAGAAAAAAACAAACACATGTCCACTCTTGACGTGTGTGTGTGTGTGTGTGCGTGTGTGTGTGCGCGTAAAAATGACAATAGATGGTGAGACCAGAAGGGGCGCAGAGGAGAGGAAAAAGAAGTCATAAGGAAGGGGGAGGGGAAAGAAGAAGGAAAAAATGATATAAAAGCAGAAAGGGGACTCAGGAGGAAGAGTGCAGGAGTTGGGGGATGGAAGTGTACTGGGGGGCGCAGATGAGAGCAGGAGGCCACAAAGCATGTGAGTATGAAAATATCACATTGAAACCAACTTCTCTGTATCTTAATTAAAAACATTTTTTTATTTGACTTAGTAGTAAAAAGAAACAGTGGATATCTTTAATTATTAAAATTCACGAGTGACTAAATCCCTCCTGTTCAAGATCCTGGGATTGTTCCCACAGTCCATTCAGAGAAATCACTCTAAAATTCATATATTCTTTCCTACTTGTTCTTTTGTCTCGCCAGGTTATCATATTTTTATTTTGTAGAAGAGACTCATGGACAGTACAGCATCATAGTCTAAAATGTTTCTTTTTCCTTCCTTCTTTTTGTTTTTTCTTTGTGTCTTTCGCATCTCTGTCCCCTTCACTTCCCCATCCCTTCGTATCCACCCTCTGCCCTTGCAACCTGCTATCCCAGCACTCAGGAGGCAGAGGCTGGTGGATCTCTGTGAGTTCGAGGCCAGCCTGGTCTACAAGAGCTAGTTCCAGGACAGGAACCAAAAAGCTACGGAGAAACCCTGTCTCGAAAATCCAAAATAATAATAATAATAATAATAATAATAATAATAATAATAATAATATTTAAGAGAAAAAAGAAAAAGGAAAAAAAATCAGCCTTGTCAAGGAAGCTGTAGTGTGACCCAGTGAGTCACGCAGTAAACTCTCTGTCCATATAACTTTACTTGCAAGTGTTCATTGCAAAGAGCCATTGGCCTGGTTCGAGGCCTTTGGTTTCTGCTACACTTTTGATGCTGGGCCCTCAATGGGACTTCTCTTGGTTATACTGATGTTTCCTTGTGTTGTGGAGATCCTGCAGCTCTGGTTTTGCAGGGCCGGACCCTCGCGTGCTCCAGCAGATCACAGATGGGTGGATGCTGGGGTGAGCCAACACATAATCCTGCCTCTGGGTTTGGGTAGTTGAGAGTTGGTCAGCTTGCCAGCTGTCCCTGGTCCTCACCACCAGGGTGCGCTCTCCAGCATTGCCCTGGCGAGTTCACCCCTCACAGCTCTGAACAAGGGGCAGGGTCAGTTCCCCTGCTTTCGTGCCCTCAGGGTCGGATCTCCCACACCCACATCTTCAGGGTCAGCTCTACTGTGCTGCCCGGGCTGTGGCATAGGGGCCACTCTCCTGAGCGGACGAGGGGCAGGGACAGCGCTTCCTTGGTCTTATGACCTCAGGGGGTGGGGGAGGAGGGGGAATGATGGTACATGCCTTTAATCCCAGTATTGAGGATAGCCTTAACTACAAAGTAAGTTCCAGAATAGCCAGAGCTATGCAGAGAAACCCGGTCTCAAATAAATAAATAAATAAATAAACGAACGAATAAATAAGTAAATAAATAATTCTTAAAGTACAGGCTCTACTCCCTGAGGTCTAACACAGAGGAAACTGATTACAAACATACCGAATAGTCTAGCCCTGTATGACCTCTATTAACTTATCTCCTGGGGTACCACACTTGTTTTGTTCCGACAGAGACTGATGGGTAGAAGACAAGGAAGATTATTTTACAATAAGTGCAGTGTTAGAAGTCCATCCACAGAGTGTGCTCACAGGTTCACGTAGCAGCTCCCCAAGGTAGGTGCTCAGGGCTGCGCTAGAGGAGGAAGAATCCAAGCCTCCATTTTCAGTTGCAGATTAGTAGTCTATGTGGACAAAACAAAATATGTTTGTAACGAGAATTAGTCCAAAGAATAATTCTGGGATATTTGAAAATAAATGGACTATAAATATATTCATAGACTATTACCTGTGACTGTTGGCATAAATAAGCTTTTTGTCCCTGTGAGAGTGGGACCGAGGCTCTTTGACAGTGTTATGTTTCTATAGCATATGAGATGTCAAGTTCATTAGGCAGTATTGGTTGTCCTATGAACTCTTATGAGCTTATATTTTGTTAAAAGCAGCTGTTCTTGAGAGACTACACACAGACAAGTGACTTTGGGTCCCTTACCAAAGACAGAGTCTCATCCCTTGTCCCTTCAGTATTGTTGTGTGTGTGTGTGTGTGTGTGTGTGTGTGTGTGTGTGCGCGCGCACACACATGCATGCATGCATAAGTGTGGCTGTGAGTGAGCCCAGGCACACGCGCACCACGGCACTGTGTAGAAGGCAGAGGGCCTGGGGTTCTCTTTGAAGAGTTATTCTCTCCCTGTCCACCTTGTTGGCACAGATCTCTGCTGTTCTTGCTGCCGGCCTGTGTGCTCCAGGTGAGCTAGCCCGTGGCTTTTGAGCCATTTGCCTGTCTCTTCCTCCATCCCATCTCATCAACTGAATCCTGGAATTACAGATGCAGGCCAACACAAGCGGCTTTTTACATGGCTCCCAGGGATTGACCTCAGGTCCTCAGGCTTGTGTGGCTAGTGTCTTTACCCCCCGAGTCATCTCCCTGGCCCCCCACTATTTTTTTAAGTGGTGTCCAGACATTTGAATTTTTAGACAAGTATTTCAAGGTCAGAAAGTTACACGGTGAAAAACACAAAGAGCATGGAAAAGAATAATTCCCCTCATACCCAAATGTATGACAACATACAAAACTTTATGCTCAGACGAATCCCACCTATTAGAAAACAAACGCTGACCTGTTTCGTTTGTTATTCTATCTCAGGAACAAAAGCCAAGATGAAATTGGTGGTGCTTGTCACCCTCGGGCTAACTTTGCTGTTAGGAGCCCAAGCCATGCCTTCGAGTCGCCTTTCCTGCTACAGAAAGATGCTGAAAGACCGTAACTGTCACAGCCTTCCAGAGGGCAGAGCCGACCTGACGCTGATCGACCCGAATGTCCAGCATCATTTCTGGGATGGGAAGGGATGCGAGATGATCTGTTACTGCAATTTCAGCGAACTGCTCTGCTGCCCAAAGTAAGGGAATGAAACTTCACGGCGTACTGCTGTATTTGTAGGAAAGGCCTCTTAAAGGATCAGCTTTTATTGTCTCATGCTTTTTTCCAAATGATTAATTTATAATTAGATATCCACCTTTCAGTGCTGGTATGAAGACAAATTTCCCAAATATTTCTCTATGCAAATCTTTAAGACACAGACTTTGAAAATCTACACAAATGTACATAACACAGTTTAGCCAACTGACACATATTTTTACCATTATTCTTCTTTATTTATACGGTTTATCATGATTATAACAACAACCCAGAAATGCATTATTTCATTTTTTGAATGTTGTAGAAATGTGACATTCAATGAAGGTTTGTTATATGTCATGATGGTAATCAATCTTTCATAGGTATTAATATATTCCATCCACTTAATACACTCATGGTTCGGTTACCATCTTTTTTTTCCTGACAAGATCTCAACTGTAGCTCAAGCTGGCTGTTGTTATATAGACCAGACTGACCTTTGAGACCTCACCTGTTACGATGCTTCTCCCTTAGCCTCCTAAGTGCTGGGTCCACAGCATAAGGCACCAGACCTGACGTAGAGCAGGTTCAGAGCTAGGTTTGCTAAAATGAACGGCTCTCAAGTAGATTCAAATCCCAGCTGTTTTCAGAACTATCCACGCTGTGTAGCATTCTTGTTGAGTAGAGTTGCACACGCCAGAGATCGGAGCTGGAGGCTAGCCTGAGCTACACGATGAGACTGTCACAAACAACAATAGCAAAACCTACATAAAAATGTGAAAAACAATACCTTAGCCTGTTCAATTCTACAGTCAGTTCTTACAACAACAACAAACATCTATTGCATTGATAATATAAATGAACTTCAAAGTTGACATTGTAACTAATCTAAAAACTGATCATTTTTTTTTTAGATTAGATGAGTTAATGGAATGGGGTAATATCAGTAAGGACCATGGGAGGATCTTCCAGCTGCACGCATAAGTTAATTATAAATGAAATATGCTTAAAACAATTTACATTTTGGAAAATACTAATGCTTAGCATTTTGGTATATGCTAAGTAAAAAAAAACAATGGGAGATTAAATCAAGTTTTAGCCCTTGATTTTAAGATAGTTTTCCTTTGATTAAGGATTATTTCAGATACTTTGATCTTGGATATTTAATACTGTTTCAAATTGCTTCCAGCATCTGACATCATATTTTCATCCTTCTAAGAAACCTCTTTCCACGGGGAAGGCTGACTGAAGGGACAGGTGACACCTCGCATAACTAGCTAATGTTACTATGGAGACAATGTCCAGAGCAGTGCCCGTTCAGTGCGCGCCTGCGCTCGGACCCCAGGGCGCACCGACGGGACCAGCTGTGCAGGGCAGGCCCTGCCATTAGCGTTCAAGGAGCCCTCAGGTGGCTCCCAAGCAGGTTTCAGAAGCCCTGTATTACGTGACACAAGAGCGTGTGTTATTAACCCCATGAAGTACGTTTCTATACTGTAGAAATTAAATGCCAATCAACATTAATTTTTTTTTCATTATTGGACTATTAAACCCACTTACTGCAGTGGGCTTATATTTATTTTCTGATATAACTTTGTGACTATGACTGTTAACACATTTAAACAGAGGTGTAAATATACAGAAACTGTGTCTCTGTAACTTTGAGATGTTTTTCCAGTAGCTACAGAAAAACTATGCAAAGTGCGTTTCTAACAATCAGAATCCCACCTCCTGTACATACAGTTTTATACTATTTCACGCATTTGTTGTTATCTTATCCTACCTTTCTGACCCAAAAGGTAATAGCTTCTAGGATACTTCTAGGAAGCTGAGATAGTTAAATTAAATATAATAAAATAATAAATTAAATATAAGAATAAATTTAATACAATTAAAAATATTTTAAATAAATATTTAAATTAAGATAAATATTTTAAACTTTGTCTGATTTTTTTTTAAAGAAGTGTCTACCGATCTGACTCTTGCCCCCAAATTTAAACTTCATAACCCATCTCCACATCAAAGTGAACTCTTTTGTATTAGATTTAAAAATTATCTATTTTTTCCTTTTAATTATAGACAAATAATAGCATAACATCAATGGTTGGTAAGTGGGTGAAAGAAAAACACAGATACCTTTTCAGTCTTGAGGCTTCTGTGGGAAGTCCTCCTACTGATTTTTTTTAATATATTTATTTATTTATCTATCTATTTTTTTTTATTTGACTTGCCTACAATGAAATGAGATGAAACCCTGGGAAACACCATCCATCTTCAATCCAGAAAAGACTAACATGTGCTGTAGTTCTCCGCTGAGTTTACCGGTGTTCTTCCTTTCAGAGATGTCTTCTTCGGACCAAAGATCTCCTTTGTGATCCCCTGCAACAGTCCCTGAGGATCTGCATGCATTCTGGAGAAGGCGGTCCCTAATTTCCCACAAACTGCATCAGTGTAGCTACAGTTGTGATTTCCATCGTGGATGAAAGTCCAGATTGTATAAAGTCTCACTTGCCTTAGTAAACCTGGCTAAAGCAGCAATAAAAGTTACTTCCATTCAGCTTGTCTCTGTGGATGTTGTTAGTACCGCTTAAAACGTTTGGCTAGAGGACCTTTATTTAAAAGGAGTTCACTACATCCAGTAAGGGTCCTGTCCCCTAATGGATAACCACAATCCTGATTCAAAGATAGAAAACTTCAGTTGTTGGTTGTGACTTTTGATCAGGCAGATTGAACAGACAGAACCAGATAATAAAATGAATCTATTGGAAGGGAAGGTACACATTTTCTGTTAAAAAGAAGAAGAACCCTTCCTTAGGTATATTATTACATATTCCACATCTTTAAGTACAATTTAATTTTGCTGTTTTGAAAAAAAAAAACCTTAAAGGTGATATTGTTAGTTCCATTTTTTCCTACTCAAGTCTAAAATATCAACAAGTCAAAAGCAGAATTTGAATACCATTCAAACACACCGTTGTATCCTTAAGACCATGATACATTTGCCTGCACTTTAAAAGACACAGAGAACTGGCATGTGACTCAGTTGAAAGATGCCTGACAGCACGCAGAGGCTGTCAAGCCCCAGTACTACAGAAACTGGATATTGTTGTTTTGTTTTGTTTTAATCCAGTGGCTGCACCTTAAGCAACTGCTGTCCTAGTCGGCAACTGCAACTCCACAGCTCCCAGGAGTTCTTCGGTTGCACCAGCTGCAGCCAGGCTGGAATTCTGTTCCCTCAGGCACCGGCTAAAGGAAACTTTACCTAGATCTCTTTCCCTCTATAGAACTCCAGATTCAATAAGGTTGAGGTGAAATTCTGCTCTCTCAGAGAGGCTGAATAGCAAGTAGCTAAGCTTCTCTCCTTGCTCTTGTCTCCTGAAAAACAGGACGTCCTTCTGGTCAGCCCCTCACCCCCAAGAACCCTAGCTACTCATGGTTCCTCCCTACCACTTCCTGTCAGCTAGTTGCTGACTCAGCCTTCTGACCCCAGGTTAATTTTATTTAACCAAACGAATGTAACACGTCTTCGCATCTTTAGACAAATGTTCCACAGCATAAACGAATGCAACATGTCTTAATTAATATTCACAACAGGATATGCTGGTACATGCCTTCACTCCAGCTCTGGGAACGGAGAGGAAGAAGGATCACACATTTAAGGACATTCTCAGCTATGTGGTAAGTTTGAGTCCAGCCTAAGCTACATGAGACATTATTTTAAAAGGAATGAAACAAACAAACAAAAAAGAAAAAGACTTTTAAAAAGATGTTATAAGCCGGGCGATGGTGGCGCACGCCTTTAATCCCAGCACTCGGGAGGCAGAGGCAGGTGGATCTCTCTGAGTTTGAGGCCAGCCTGGTCTACAGAGCTAGTTCCAGGACAGGCTCCAAAGCCACAGAGAAACCCTGTTTAGAAAAACAAAACAAAACAAAACAAAACAAACAAACAAACAAACAAAAAGATGTTATAACCTTATGTTTTCAAATATAAGCGTTGACTCATAATACCCAAAAAAGTTAATTTCAGAAACTTCCATTTTTTATAAAAACATATTACATGCCGGCTAGGTGCTAGTCATTATTCAGATTCTTGGGCTCTTAGTAATGAATAAGATAGGCATGTCTTCTCAGAACATGTGTTCTAACAAAGCTGTCCTCGTAAAAAAGTTATTATTCGTAAACATGAAGCCTTCTATAGGGAAACAGAGGGTACTGTCAAAGGGCTGTGGGGGAAAGCGTGAGACACAGCACATCTTGAAGGCAGGTTAGGAGGTACCACTTCGTGACAAAGCAGTAAGACTATGCATTGACGTCCTGTTAAGACCCATCTAGAAGAGTAACTGCTGTCTATTCAATACGAGTATTACCAGATTGAGTCAAACAATTTTCAGGTAATCTCAGTCCTGTTCCTCCTAAAAAGTCTTTACATCTCTATATCTGTCAGAACATGTTTGTAAATATCACATCATTAAAAATGCATGAAGAAATTCAATAGAAAAAAACATCAGTTATCTAAATAGCATGCGATTTTATTGGCCTTTCTTCACTCACTGGACTGGTAATAAAACCAGATTCAACATGGGATATCCTACCGCCTTTCTGGACCAGCTAACTATCAGACAGCTAAATAAAGAAAACTATTAGTCATCTGTTTCATTTTCTGTTTGTTCTGACAGGTAAGTGTTAATAATCCACGGCCTGGAAAAGTGACACATCAGAATGAAAGCAGATGAAGCAACAAGTCCTTTAAACAAGACTTTCCTTATTGCAATCTAAACCTGACAAGAATCCACCATTTGAATAAGTCAGGGGGTGGCCCACACCACTCATCCTAGCCCCCAGGAGGCAGAGGCAGGGGAATCTGAAGTTCAAGGTCATCCTCAGCTGTACTTTATCTCAAAACAAACGCAGAAAAGGAAAAGGGGGGGGGGGGGTCTGGAGAGACGGTTTATCAGTTAAAAGCACTTACTTTTTCAGAGGACCTGGGTTTGAGTCCTAGCATCCTTAAGATGGCTCACACCTCAGTTCCAGGTAATCTGGTACCCTATTCTGGCCTCCTAGGGAACAGGACATGTAAGTAATGCATAAACATAAATGCATGCAAAAAAATTTTAAACATAGCAAAACACTATTTGAAAAGGAAATCCAACGACATTAACTGAACCCATCATAAAACCACACCCCTTCCTTTATATTACCAAGGAAACAAAGCATCAGTGTTCACACAACTTGCTTCCCAAAACGTTTTCTGACTTGGTCAAAACGTCTTGAAATGCAAATGTTTAATTCACTTATATTAATGACTTTAGTTGGGTTTTTATTTACAATTTACTGGTCTCAACACTGACTTGCACCAACCAGGGACATAGACAGCATCTTTCTTCCTGTTCTGTGGGCACAATGGCCAAGGTTTACAGTAACAATCTTAGCCTGACATCTAGTCTTACCCACTACACTGTTTCAAAACGCAGCTTCATCTACTTCCTTTTCAGATAAGCAATTTCTCCTTGACGGGACACAGGCTTGCACATTTCAGATAGCTCACCAAATGCTTTCTGCATTTCTGTCTTTGACGGTCTGCACCCTTGTTGCTGCTGCTCTTAGCCCTATGTTGCTGAGGACAAAGTGGACAATCATGCATAAATAGCTCATCACTTCCTGAGAGAATTCTTCTTTCCCAACCAGCCCACAAATCACAATCCTAGAGAACCTAGACAACAAAGAGGACCTAAGAGAGACATACATAGATCTAATCTACAGGGGAAGTAGAAAACAACAAGATCTCCTGAGTAAATTGGGAGTATGGGGACCATGGAAGAGGGTTGAAGGGAAGGAAAGAGGGAGGAGAGTAGAGAAAAATGTAAAGCTCAATAAAATTAAAAAATAATTCTTCTTTTCTTCTTTGCAATGTTGAGGGGCTCCTTCAGAGTTTGCTCTGCCAGGAGTACTTACTGATCCCATAGGATTACTGGAGAGCTGCCAGCAACCTAGGCAACCAAAATAACAAGCAGGGTCTCTCAGGAGGAAGGGCAAGCAGCAGGATTCATAGGTCACTTCACAGTTTTAGCCTCTATAATTGCTAAGGTATGAATGAGTTCCTTTCATTATCACTTTTGAAGACAAAAAAAAAGCAAATAAAAAGAATAAAACAAGAATGTGCTTCATCAGTGATGGTCAGCCTACCAGAGAAAGTCCCAGCCAGAACAAGAAAAGGCATGCAAAATAGGGAGGGCAAATGACTGTCTTTATTTACATTTAATATGACTATATCTAGAATAACTCATCCCACATGCACACACACACACTTTAAGCTAGTAAACAGCACAGCTGCTGTAGGGTCAACACACAAAACCAGTTGTTTCCATACCACTAATGAACAATACAGAAAATTAAGAACACAATTCAACTTAGAATAGCACCATAAGACTAAAATGCCTACCAATAAATTTAACCAAGGAAACACTAAAATTCTACAAAAATAAATTGAAGAAGACCTAAGCAAATGAAAGGGTTAGGCTGCTTGACATAGTTCAGATTGAAATCTTCCAGCAGTGCGTATATTAAACGACATCCCATTGGAAAAGCCATCTTTTTTCAAATTCCTATGGAATTTCAAGAGACCAAGAATGATCAAAATAAGAACAAAGAATCAATGCTTCTTGATCTTTATAACTTGAAGCAAAGCTAATAAATCTAATAAGTCAATGGAAAAGACCTGGAAGCCCAGAAATAAACTCTAATAATCTAGGCTAAGTGATTTTTCAAAGAGGAAACTAAGAACACCCACTAAGGAAATAGTATCTTCTCAAAACAACGCTTCGACAACTGGTTAGCAATAAAAAAGAGCATTACTCATTACCACGTTGTATTTAGCATCGGACTGTAGACTCGATGCCAAAAGCAGAGCCACAAAAGAGAAACTACTTACACTAGACAAGGTGAAACTGTAAAGCTTTAGTGCATCGAAGAACACTACCAAAAATGGAAAAAAAGACATTTGGAAATCTCTAATAAAGGTTAGATTCCAAGCATAGAGAGAGAACAGCTGAGTTAAAAACAAAAAAAAGAGGATGTAACTTTTTCTACAAAGAAGATATGTTATCTGCAAGCCTATAAAATGTTTGATATCATTGATAAGTATATTTATATAAATAAATATAAATCAGAGGCTAGAACTATGGTTTGGCAGTTATGAGCACTTGTTCTTTCCAAGATCCGGGGTTCAACTCCCAGCACCCACACACTGATTCATACCTGCCTGTAACTCCAGTTCCAGGGGTCCGTAGGCCGACTTCCGGCCTCAGAGGGCACCTACACGCATGTGTGTTCACAGATAGGCAAGGAAGTACAACAATGCACATAAATAAAAATAAAAAAAATTTAAAAGATTATGTAAATCAAAGCTACGGTAAGATACCACCTCATACCTAGTAGCATAGCTTTAGTTAGGGGGGAAAGTACAGGTCAGGTGCGGTGGCACAAACCTTTAACCCCAGCACTTGAGGGGCAACCTGTTCTACATAGTGAATTCCAGGACAACCAGAAGAGCATAACAGAAGGACTCTGCCTCAAAAAGAGAGAGAGGGAGGGAGGAAGGGAAGGAAGAGAGAGAGAGAGAGAGAGAGAGAGAGAGAGAGAGAGAGAGAGAGAGAGAGAGAGAAGGAAAGAGAGGGGGGGGAGAGAGCAAGTGCTGTATGTCACCAATGTCCCAGTCACTTGGAAAACTTTGACAGTCCATTGAAAAGTTAAATAGAGAACTAGTCTATGCCTTAGCAATTTTCCTGCTAGGTGCACACTCAGGAGAAAGGAAGAAATGGGGCCACAGGAACAGCAGCTCAGGAATGTTCCTACAGTAGCACTGTTCATCCTAGCCAAAGGCTGAAACTCAATGTCAACGAATGAATAAACCTACCGCGCAGATACACTGATAGATACAATGGGGTTTTTTTGTTTGTTTGTTTTTTGTTTTTTTGTTTTTCGAGACAGAGTTTCTCTGTGGTTTTGGAGCCTGTCCTGGAACTAGCTCTTGTAGACCAGGCTGGTCTCGAACTCACAGAGATCCGCCTGCCTCTGCCTCCCGAGTGCTGGGATTAAAGGCGTGAGCCACCACCGCCCGGCCACTGATAGATACAATGAGAGGAACGGGCGTGATTAGCTAGGACTGGTTTTGGAGGGTGAGGAAAAACATAGGAAATCAGACATGGCATAATATTGTGAACACACTTGACCACCACTACATTTTGCACTTTAAATTGACTGTGAATTATGTAAATTCCCCTTTAGTAAAAAAATTGCACAACATTGGGGGGGGGGTCTTGAAAACCAATTTTAGCCTTTTCCTAATTTGTTTTGGTTTCTAAATAATTTTTAAAGCCCCTCTACAAATTTAATATTCTTTCTTTATCCAACTCCTGTGGCAAATTTGGATTCTTCTCATGATTCTGTTAGAAATAACCTGCACCCGTGTAGACGAGTTCCAGCCTACTTTTTATTCAGAGACAAATAAGTAAAAAGAACACATAACATTAAAAACGCAACAGCGCAGGAATAACGTTTTTATAGAAACCTCTTTATACTACAGCTTCAGGAGCTACTCAGCCTTGGTGAGATTCTAATTTCCAATGAAACAGACCCACTTCTTAATGTTTTAAGTCGATCTGGCAAGGGCCCAGGAGATTGGCTCAGTGTGTGGAGATGCTAGCCCAACAGGCCTGATGACCTGAGTTTGATCCCCTGAACTCCTGTGAAAAACTGGATGTTGTGGTGAGCGTGTGTAATCCAAACACCTCTACAGCAAGATAGGAAATAGAGATAGGGGATCTCCCAGAAGCCCAGGGGGGCCAGCTAGCTGGAATATACTGTGTTGCAGTAGTAAAAAGAGACACTGTCTCACCAGGTGAAAACTGGCTCCCTGAAGTGGTCCTCTGACCTCCATAAGCATGCTATACCCAACTCACATGCACACACACACCCTGGTTTTTTGTTTTGTTTTTTCTTAATATTGCTTTAACAAGGAATTGGTTAATCATTAATTTAATATTGCTTTAACAATTAATTGCTTAATCACCATTCAGAACTCTATTCTTCAGGGGCTTTTTATCATTTTGTTATGCAAATAAGCATAAGAAACTAAACTGCTAGTTGTGAGTTTGTGAAGATACTTGAGTCAAATCATTTCAAGCTCTTTTCACAAGATAAGTTTTTATAGGGAAAAGCATATAGCTGTTATACTCAAAAAACGAAATCTGTATGGATTAGGTAAAAATATAAAATATGGAAGAAATATTTTTAATATACAGTGACATCTTGCAGGTATATGGTTCATTTTCGTACAGCTAAGAAAAACAAACAAACAAACTTTGTCCCAGAAGTGTCTAGGACACCGCAAATAAGGTTTCCAAAATGCCTAAAATCATAGCTTCTACTCAACAATAATGTTCTATGGACATTTTAAATGCTGCTAAGAACCAAACACCAGTTGCTTTATTTTCTAGTTGTGAATATAATCAGAACACTTGAAAATGAGTGCTTAAACCTGATGAACACTGACAAGAGAATAAACTTGAGAATGTATAAAGCAACCTCAACCCTTACACAAAGAGCTCGTTATACATCTAGACTTCAACCTCAGACAAGGTTTGCTATGTAGCCAAAATGGCCTTGAACGTGCGATCCTCCTGGTTCAGCCTCCAGAGCTGGGATTATAAACACTCAGCACACACCAGATTTATTAACAGGATTTGAATTTGCCAAGCAAACAGCATGGGATGTGAGTCGTTTTCCATGTTCACACCCTCGCAACAAGCACCACGCTTACCTTTGCTGGACTGTTGAGGTGGTTTTGGAAAGAGAGAAGCACAGACATTGCCCATGTTTCTTCATACACTTTCAGTGAATAATAATAACAACACATAAAGGGAAATTTAAAAGTGGTTGAAAATCAGTGTAAGTCTAGTTTTCAAGTCTGCTAACATACATTATAAAGTCTGCTAACATACCCTGTCTCAAACACCGCCCTCTCCAACACAGACACACAGACACACACACACACACACACACACACACACAGAATGCTTACTTCAAATTGGCCTAGAGAAAGCAAGTGGCTTATATTTATATCTGTTATTTCTCTATTACCTTTAATTGCTTGGAATTTTCAAGAAAAGCTTACAAAATAAGAATCATTACCTAAAACTTTAATATCAATCCCTGAAAGCTTAAAATAAAAACTCAGTTTCACAAAATACACTGAAGCAGCTATACTAGTAATAGCCTTTATTTAAAATAGTTTTAATTTAGGAAGCTCAGTTTATATGAGTTTCCAACTAATTATTAGAATCAAAGACAAACAAACAAAAAAAAAGCCAAAGAAAATCCTCTGTAGAAAAAATACATGAGAAGATTTCTCCATATGAAAAACAGTAAACATTCTTTACAGCCAGACATCCTGTGCTAGTGTGAACGCCACCTAGTGAACACCACTGTCGACCTTGAGGTCTGATTTGTTCTTGTCGTTCTTCACCGAGTAGATGAAATATGTTAGCGTGTCTTTTTCATTCACGGGAATAGACCTAAAGTGGCAACCAACTATCTGCAAAGAAGAAAGAACCAAGTAAATGGTAGCTGTAACAGATGCTGAGAGTTGAGTACAAGCTGCTGCTTTGTCAAAGTGTTACAGAACCCCGAGAGATACTCTTCTGAAAATTAAGCTGTTTTAACAAAATATAAATAAGCCCCAAAGCACATAAAAACAAAATATGATAAACAAAAGCCAGTCTGATTTCAAAGGACCCATTAGTCTACTCAATTCATATACTCCAATTCTAATGCTTTGGTCCACTCAGTTCATGTGGCACTGGTTATGCGTATTTTTCCCTTTAAACTTTACAACCTTAGCTTAGAAAGTACATATTCTTAAACATTAAATATGAGATAAGAACTGATGTACATCATACAAGGAAAAGTCTAGACTGTATTCACAGGAAAAAATTAATATAAAGTAAACAAAACAAAACAAACACTGGTAATGAACTATAATACCATAAATATCTTGGTGAAGTCAGTATTCATTCTTCGTATGTTTCTTGCAAAATTTTTCAAATAAAACTTAAGAATGTAAATTTAAAGGAGCTAGAGGGATGCTCAGGACCGCTTTCTGCTTCCTTGTCTTCTCACTACACAGACTGAATGTGGACACAACTACACCCGAGTAAGAAACGGAGCTGCTAAGGGGTGTGTTTAGATTCTAGAAGGCTGCCTGTTCTTCTAGAACAGAAAATAACTCTGAACTAATACAACTGTTTTAGAAGACCAGATTTGAGTTACATACTATATACTGTCATATAAATATAACGTTCGCATCAGTTCTTGGCTCCTCTCTGCTATAGAACACAGACTAGGCTTTATTAATGTCTAGCATATTTCATCATAGTAGGGGATGTCTTTATATTTATGAAGTGCCACAGTAAAAGGAATACATCTTTTAAAGAAAAGTTATATTTTTGTTGCCTAGGCAAGAAATATAGGAGAAAATCTCGCTAGTTAGCATACTGAATTCTAACAATGTTAAAGAGCTTTATGCAAAGAATTTTAACTTGTATTTACCTTTTATTTACTATGTACATTAGAAATGTAGGCTGACTCTAAAGTCAAAATGAAGAATATGAGAAAACACATGCCAAAAAAATACACACACACACACACACAGATATTTCTGTCCTGTCTATCCAGTGGAAATTTTTATTTAGATATAAAGTATAATTATTTAAATCTGCAAACATGTTAAAGTGCACAGATTTTGTGGTTCTATTACTTCTTGAACCACCCCCTTCCTGTGCCACATATACACAGAGCTAACTTCCAAAGCACACTGAAGGAAGCAAAGTCCTATACAAAGCAACCTTTAAGCAAAAGCTTGGATAAAATCTTTGCTCTCTCTTGATGTAAAGAAAGCATCCTCTACTTCAAAACGACTGTTGACAACAACCCGAAGGTGAAATCAGAAAGTTAAGAAGTCCTGTTCCACAGAAACTTCAAAAACTGAATTCTAATAAATGCTTATAAGCTTATTTATTTGCTATGCCTCAATTAGGTGTTCAGTAAATAGTCACTGAATAATTAGAAATTCAAAGTGGAATAATAAAAACTCACTGAATACTTATTTTAAAAAATCATTATAAAAAGTTGCTGTGAATGGATTTTCTAGGTGGCAGACAGATGTTTCCAACCAACTCTATTCTCTCAAAATAGACTATTAACTTTGACTCTCCTATGTGTAATATACTATTCCGTGTACAACATTTACCTAGATCACCATCACTTACTGACCCCTTGTTGGTGCAAACAGGTTTGTTTAAACTGTATAAAACGTACATATACCTCAACAAGTTGTGCTTTATTAAGACCCGGTCTGGTTGGAAGCTTGAAGTGTCTTTTGTATCTTCTAAGTGTATTTACTTGTAATTGGTACAAATCAACCTAGAAAAAAATTAATATACAGATTAGTTCACTCTGCTGGAAGGATATCACTGATCTGTATGGCAAAGGGCACTTCCACCTCTGCACAGTAACAATCTCATTTGCCCAACCAGAGCTATAGTTTATTAAACAGTTCCAGCTCTGGGGGATACATAGTATAAACTTTTAGAGAACAAAAAAGGAAGTTATACGCCAAGGGCTATGAAAACTGTCACCTGAGATTTAACACGAGTACAAACACATGTAAACTGATTGTAGTATTTGTATTTAATTTTGAGATTTCTCAGATGCTTTAAATATTTAATACTTAGCCCAAATATTGACATAAAGGCTCTGGAATCGTCAGTACGTCTATGATTGACACTTCTCGCAGAAGAAGTCTCATCTACCTCTGGAGTATCGATATCCTGGACAGGAGAATCTCCTCCATCATCGTCACTCCCTTTCCTCTTTCTTCTGTTCCGAACACTCTGAATTAAGTTTTTGTGATAATCACAAATGTAAAGATGCCTTGCCTGAAACAGAAAAAGTTTGGTCGATTTTGAGTACAGAAAAACGCAGCTCTGTTTAGTAAAATGCATAGGCCTGTCATGCCTGATTCCGTGGGTCCCCACAAAAGCCAACAAAGGAGACCAAGTCCCACAAGCAAAAGCAAAGAGCCTTTATTTTAATCAAGTTTGCAAACTCAGTCTAACTGGAGAGTCCCACGCTCAACTAGAATAAGGTTTTATAGTAGTAAAGGTGGGGGTGAGGGGTTTCTGATTGGCTGACATTCGTCCAGGGTTTCTTGGTGACTGTGCCCTGGCAGGTGTTTCTATCTACAGTGCTTGGAATGCCAGGCATTTCCTTTGAATGGTCTGTTCTTGGGTCGGGAGTCGGGTGGTCTCAGCTTGTGGTTTCTCCTGCAGCCCTGCATCGTCTCAGGGTAAACTAGAGACTCCAGCCTCCATCGAAATTCATCGATGGCCAGAGTCCCAGGTGATAATGGTTGGAGGAAGTAAAGGAAGTTTCCTTTCTGCCCAGACTTAGATTATCATGGCTGGCCCTCACAGGCCCAAGTGAACGACTGAACATACAGTCTAAGCGGATGTAATGTCTCTTTCCAATTTTAAAACGGGTGCCCGGCTGTAACAATAGCAGGTGGGTGAGGGGGCCGTCAGGAAGAGGTGAGTGGTACCACTGGAGAAAGCAGGCAGGCTATGCATTTTTCTAAAATGTGCTTTGAATTCATATCCTAATTATGTTTAAATTTCAAGTGCTAACGTTTCTTTTTTAAGAATTAAATGAATGTATTTATCTCTATCATGTTGTTTTCAGTTAAAGTAAACGGAAATTATTCACGTTCATTTGCAAAGTTTCTCATGGACCCTACGGAAAAACTGCTTAAACAGAATCACAAATAGTTACATAGAGATGGTCAATACTGAGCTGAACACTGTCTCCCTCTCTCCCATTTAAGGCTACAATTAATGGCTGAATGAACACTTTTAAATTAACTTCTAAGCTAAGGGCAAGTTAAAAATATACACTATGTATGGAGATTCTGTATCCTGTTCTTCATTTGCCATCAGTCAGAGCTCTGAAAAGTAGCAATGGATAGCTCTAAAACCTCATAGCTGGCCAAAAGAGCAGACGTGCATAAAAACGGGAAAAAAAAGAAATCCCGATGGCTGCCGAGCGGGCTGTAAAACCGCAGAGGCTTATTTGCAGCCTGGGTTCAGAGCAGCTGCCCGAGGAGCTGACACCGCAAACGCCGTTTACAACCACCTTCCACCAAGGCACTGTTGAACTCGGCTTCCCTCTCCGTGTACAAGAGAAAGGATCTCCCTTCTCTGTGTCGTGAGGTCCTGCCAGACACTACTTTCCCTAAAGGAGCGGAGCTACTCCCAGGGGCCAAACGCTGGCTCGGGCAGCAAAACAAAGGCGCCTCCATTCCAGAAGGGGCTGCCCGGCTATAAGAAAACTACTTGGGCCCTCGGTGCCGCGGTCCCCTTTGTTTCGTTTCCAGATCGCAGCAAAGGAGGAAGAGGGAAGCCTGGCGTGGGAGAGAAGCGAGGCAGCGGGAGTCCGGATGAGGGGCGGAGGGGACCCGCACCTCTGCGCCAGCATGCGCTGGAGGAGGTGGCCCGAGTTGCAGCGACTTTGTTTCAATCGGAGAACCCACTAATCCCACCTGCAGCCCAGTCCCGAGGACTCGCGAACCCCGCTAACGACCCGGCTGGGCAAGCAGGGTAGGGCAGGGCAGGGCGGTCCCGTTGCCACTTACACTCTTATCCAGCTCGATCTTCACCTTCTTCTGCGAGATGCTCTTCTGGATCCTCTTGCTGAAGCTGGCGTTGCCAGCCGCGCGCCCGCACCGCTCGCCGTCCTCCCGCAGACAACAGAGTTGTCCGGGGCCGGGACCGGCCGCTCCGGGGGGTCCTGCAGCCGACACGGCACCAGCACCCGGTACCTCTGCCCCACCGCCCGCCGCGTTCCCATTCCCCGCTGAAGTGGCGGCGGCTGCAGCAGCGACCACCGCGACCACCGCAGCGGCCGCGTCCCCGCCGCGGCTCATCTCCTCCGGAGTGAAGCCGTTCATGTCTGCCAGCTCGGGGGCGCCGGCGCCGCCACAGAGCCCCGCTCGCCGCGCCGCTCCGCCTCCTTCCCCGGGGCGGCCGTTCACTCCGCACCCCAAGTGTGGCGGCGGCACGGTCCGGCGCCCAGAGTTCCGGCCCTGTCGGTCTGTCGGCGCCGGAATAGTGGCCGGTTCCTGGGACTGTGGTCAGGAGTGGAGTGGCTCCTAGAAAGGGGACCTCACTCACTGTCACATGGAGACTTCAGCAGTTGGACCGCGGCTCCACCGCCTCTTCCAGCCCCAGGACCTGCGCGAGTGAGACGCCCCTCCTCCGGCCCCGCCCCTCCACTGCCGCGCGGCCCCACGGGAATAGTAGTTCTCTGTCGCGGAGCCCATTTGAGCTCCGTTCTGATTACGGGGTGGACCGACTGGATGAACTACTCATCCCAGCGCGCACCGCGCGGCGAGCAGCCCATGAGGGTTTTTTTTTTTCCATTCCAAGCACCGGGCTAATCCGATTATGAGGTCAGGTTTAACACTGTTTCCTTGCTTCTTTTCTTTCCTGCGAGCAAGGGCTGTTTTTAGCTCCTGTTATGTGGCAAAGTTAGTGTTTAGACGGCCAGCCGACTCCTGGGAAGAAGCATAAACTGTGTGTGTCAGTAGTGGGGTACTAGGGAATAAGTAAGAAAAAGTTTATGGGCTCTTTCATATTTATAAAAAAAAAAAAAACAAACAAACTCGGGCGATCTGGCGCTCATTAGGCGCTGGGTCCTGCATCTCCACCTCCTCGCCACAGCGGACTTCTGGAGCATGGCAGGTCCTAGGCACACCCGTGTGCCCACCGGTTGACAGGCACCTGGCTGCTTTTCCCTCTACTGCCCGTTGAGTTCCTTGCAAACGGATCTAAGATCAATTAGAGGAACCTCGCTGCAGAACTCCTCAAAAACTTCGCAGCGCTGGCTATAAGGAGCAAGAAGAGAGAAAAACCTTTCTTGAGTCATACACATGCGTACACGTATGCTTGTGTGTGTCGCGGGTGTGTGTGTGTGTGCGCGCGCCGCGCTCTCGCGCATGGGTACGTGTTTGTGCTCGCGTAAGCGTGTATTCCTGCCTGAGCCTCTGGTGGGCGGGGTGGAAGGATGGGCGTGGCCATGCCAGCTTTGCACCTCTGCTAATGTTGGATTATTTAGCAATCCCGCCGATTAAACAAAAACAATGTATTTCAGGTAGAGGAGTTTTGAAAGAAAGTCCGTTTAGACCTAGTCAATTTCCTAACATTTGAAACATTTACCGAGAAACTCAAAGCAATCCACGCTATCTTTGAGTTTCTGTTCTCAGATGGAGCAGTGAAAATTAGTGAATACACTTTTATTATTAATGGTAATTTTTATCTCGTATTTGTTAAATTATAGATTAATATATTTAGTCAATTGTTCGAAAATTCTAGGCTCTCGTGCCTTCCCCCACGTCATTTCTTCTGTCTCTGGGATTCCAATTCAGTACACGTTATGTCTCCCACTGTATCCTTTGCGTTTCCTACCTTATCTTCGGTGGCTTTGTTTTGCTTTGAAATTCCTTTGAATTCTTTTAACCCGATCTTAGTCTCACATTGTCTGTTTAGGTGTGCCTAATCTGTTCTAAATTTCACCATAGTTTTGGGGTTTTGTTATACTTCTTAGTCTTATAATTCCTATGTTGTTTTTCCCCCAAATCTTAAATGTCACCAATTTTCCAGTCCTCTGACAAAATTTAGAAGTTTGACTTTTTCTTCAATAAACCTTGCAAGAACAATGATATTTAGACTCTTTTTATTAAGTCTGTTTCACTTGTCTATTGTTTCTGGTGATGACTCACACCTGACTCTTCCAATTCGTTGTCTCTGCCCACCTTTCGTTTTATGTGAAAGAAATAATTATAGAATAATTTGAATTATGCTACTACAGAGCAGCTTCCAATCCTTCTCTGTGGGGCTAAGAATCTTTAACTACTTAAAGCCTGAGAGCTTCCAATACAAGTAGGTGTTCTAGTTCATACGCCCTTTGTGGAGCTATGGTCCTTGCTCTATAGTGAGTTACTTGCTTATTGTAGTGTCGAGAATTGAACCCGGGGCTTTGTGCTTGCTAAGTGAATGCCCTACAAGTGAACTACTGTCCCAGCCCAAGAAAGACCTTCTACAGTTCCTTAGGGCCGACTGAAGTCCCACCCTCTAAGTGACTGACAAACGCTCAGCTTCGCTCTTCCTAATTTCTTAAGTGTTGGTGTTTGGTTAATCGGCCTGACACAGACCTAGATACACCTGGAAAGAAGGAATCTCAATCGAGGACTCCCCTCCTTCGGATTGGTCTATGCGCATTTCTGTGGGGCATTTTCGGGGTCTTTGATTGATATGGGAGAGATCCAGCCACCACTGCTGGGACCAGCCATGTGGAAGTGGGCCTAGACTTTGAGAAAGGTGGATGAGGATGCTGGGGAAAGCAAGCCAGTAAGTAAGCAGTGTTCCTCTGGGGTCTCTGCTTCAGTTCCTGCCTTGGCTTCCCTTGACAATAGACTGTAACTTGCAAACCAGATAAACCCTTTACCCAAGCTGCTTTCGGTCATGGTGAGAGAAGTAACTAATATATCTGACTGTACCAGCATCTGCATTTTGATGCGATCTATAGTTTAACATTTTGCTCAGCTAAATCTGTGGCTTCTGCCGTGATTTTGTTCTCACCAATATGAAGTCACCTAATGCCGGAATTTGCTCTGGCTCTAAAATTATTTGTGGCTAACTATTACAAAACCATTAATTTTAACAAGAAATTTAAGGTGACTTAAAATGCCCAGGACCCCAACTTAAACACACAAATGTAAAGATTTGATGCTGAGATACAGTTGTGACCGAGAGCATAACAATGTATTTCTGGGTCTGGGTTTTCACTCAGTGTAACATTTTCCACCTCCATCCATGTACCTGCAGATTTCATGAGTTCATTTTCCTTTACAGCTGACTAAAATTCCATGGTCCATAGACGCCACGTTTTCATTATCGCCAGTTGGTGACTATTTGGGCTGTCATGTCCTAGCAGCTCAGTGAGCACGGTGAACGTGTGGTCTCCACAGCAAAAAATCGAGTCCTTGGGGCATGTGCCCAGGACTGACCATCTGACTCAGATGGTCGACCTAGTTTTCATTTTCTTGAAGAACCGGTGCAGGCGTTCCCATCATGGCTGTACCAGTGTACTCTCACCAACAGTGCCTGGAGGGTCCTCTTTCCGCCATTCTTCCCAGCATGGGTAGCTTTTGTTTTTCTTAATCTAAAGCCGTTCTGACAGGGCAAAGATGAAATCTCAGAGTAGCTCTAAGTTGTATTTCTAGGGATAAGGATGGGGACCACTTTAAACATATTTCCTAGCATTTGCATTTCATCTTGGGAGAGCTCTGTCTAGTTCTATATACCCCCCCTTTAAAAAAATAGGTTGTTTGTTTTATTGGTGTTTAGATTTTTTAATTCCTTGCGTATTTCAAACATGCATTTTTCTGTCAGATGTTTAGATGGCAAAGATGCAGGAAAAAAAAATTGCTCCCGTTTCTGTAGGCTGTCTCTTCCGTCGTCAGTTAAGTTTGCTTTGTGGTATAAAAACTTTTTAATTTCATGATGTCCCACGTGTTTATTGTCACTCCTATTTGCTGGGTGACCAGAGTCTGTAGAAAAAAGTGTTGGCAGAAAACAGGATCTCTCTCTCTCTCTCTCTCTCTCTCTCTCTCTCTCTCTCTCTCTCTCTCTCTCACACACACACACACACACACACACACACACCACTCAGGACCATCTAGTTGAGGAAGTAGATAGACCGTAAAAATCCGAGGTTGACGAGGACCGACAGTGTTTAGCAGCATCTACTGTACAGAGTTCACAGCGCCTGTACTCGCTTGGCCCCAGACCAAGCCAGAAGGCGTTTATCACGAAAGGTGAAGGGGTTCACAAGCCTCCTTCCCTAACTGAGGTGATGTGGATAGTTAAAGGCTCCCGAGGGACAGAGAGTCCCTTCTCTTTAAGGACATGTCAGCCATGCTGTGGTACAGGCCCCGCCTCCAGGAGCATGTGGGTAGCATAAAATGGACTCGAAAGGCTACAGAAAGGAAAATAGGGAATATGAAGTTGGGGAGGCGGGGCTAGGGAAGTGAAGGTGGATCTGAGAGTTCACGGGAGGAATGACCATTGAAAATGATCAAAATAGGGGCTGGAGAGATGGCTCAGTGGTTAAGAGCATTGCCTGCTCTTCCAAAGGTCCTGAGTTCAATTCCCAGCAACCACATGGTGACTCACAACCATCTGTAAAGACGTCTGGCGTCCTCATCTGGCCTTCAGGCATACAGACAGAATATTGTATACATAATAAGTAAATAAATAAATAAATAAATATTTTTTTAAAAAAAGAAAATGATCAAATTACAATACATGAAATTATCAAATAATTAATAGAGTCATATCTGCAGTTTTATTTAGAGACAGAGCCTCACTATGCTAATCTTAACTGTTCTGGAATTCACTGTGTGGACCAGGCTGGCCTTGAACTCACAGAGATCCACCTGCCTCTGCCTCCCAAGTGCTGGGATTAAAGATATGTGCCACTATTCCCAGTTATAAATTAAAAAAAAAATAAATCACAGGACCAGAGCTCAAGACATGGCTCAGCAGTTAAGAGCATTAGCTGCTGTTGCAGAGGTCCTGGGTTCAATTCCCAGCAACCACAGGCTGACTCACACCCTTCTGTAACTCCAGTTTCAAGGTATCCAGCGCCCTCTTCTGGCCTCTCCAGGAATTGCATATATGAGGTACACAGATGTACATAGAATCAAAATACTCATGCAAATAAAATAACAAGGAAGAGGGAAAAAAATGTAAAAGGCCCAAACCGAGAATTCTAAGAATATTCCATGTATTTGTTATTTTCCTCACTGCTATAACAAAATACCTGAGCAAAGCAACTTAAGAAAGATGTGGTGGACGTGACGGCCGCTATAAGAGCGGCGGGCTGCGGACTCCCGCCCTCCCCGCTAGCCGCGGTCCTTCCCCGGCACCCGGCTGCTCCGACCCACCCGGCCCTCCGCACTATGACAGATCAGGCCTTTGTGACGCTGACTACAAACGATGCCTATGCCAAAGGTGCCCTTGTCCTGGGCTCATCTTTGAAACAGCAAAGAACTACCAGGAGGATGGTTGTACTCATCACCCCACAGGTCTCAGAATCCATGAGGTGTTGTGCCTACTTGATTAACTAAAGACATGCAAACCTGAGTTCAATCCTCAGCACCGCTCTAAAAATCTGCATAGTGGTGCATGGTGGTGATGCTTGTCTGTATGTCTGTAATCCCATCACCAGGCAGAGAGAGGTGGATCCTTGGACTTCACTAGCCCCCTGTCCTAACCTAGTCAAAAAATTTTAGAGACTGTCTTTGATGAAGTCATCATGGTAGATGTCTTGGACAGTGGTGATTCTGCTCATCTAACTTTAATGAAGAGGCCTGAATTGGGCATCACACTGACGAAACTCCACTGCTGGTCACTTACTCAGTATTCCAAATGTGTGTTCATGGATGCAGATACTTTGGTCCTCTCAAATATTGATGATCTTTTTGAAAGAGAAGAATTGTCAGCAGCACCAGATCCAGGGTGGCCTGACTGCTTCAATTCTGGAGTCTTTGTCTATCAACCCTCAATTGAAACATACAACCAGCTGTTACGCCTTGCTTCTGAGCAAGGTAGTTTTGATGGTGGGGACCAGGGCCTACTGAATTCATACTTTAGTGACTGGGCAACGACAGATATCAGGAAACACCTGCCATTTGTGTATAACCTGAGCAGCATTTCAATATACTCCTACCTCCGGCATTTAAAGTGTTTGGTGCAAATGCCAAAGTTGTGCACTTCCTCGGACAAATCAAGCCATGGAATTACACTTACAGTTCCCAAACAAAAAGTGTCAAATATGAATCTCAAGACCCAAGTGTGAGTCACCCAGAGTTTCTAAACCTGTGGTGGGACATCTTCACCACCAGTGTTTTACCCCTGCTCCAACACTATGGCCTTGTCAAAGATGCCTCTTCCTATCTAATGATGGAGCATGTCTCAGGAGCTTTGTCACACCTGTCCATTGGGGAAACTCCAGCTACAACACAGCCTTCTATGTCCTCAGAAGAAAGGAAGGAACGGTGGGAACAGGGCCAGGCTGATTACATGGGAGCAGATTCTTTTGATAACATCAAGAGAAAACTTGACACTTACCTACAATAGAAGCACTGCCATTTCCCTGTGGACACATCCACGTCTTAGGCACATTTCTGATACTTAGTATGTGAAGCTGGTTGAAAAGTCTGTTATAGTTGTTAGAGGCTTTCAACAAACCTCCTCAGATGAAGGTGGGCAGGATAAAAGGTGACAACTGGTCAGACATTATGAAGTACATGGATAAGTGCTGTTTAATCCTAGACTTTTTCGGGAATTCTTTAATTCTTCAGTTGCCCACATGTATGGTAAAGGAAAGCCAGCGTTAAGCTATTACAGTGGTTCTCCAAGTGGTGCAGAACTTGACTGTCCATCTGTCTCACCTCAAACAAGATATGACACTGTCCCATATTTGCTTGTTGTTCCCTTCATTAGACCTGCAGTTTAGAGTTGCCCAAAGCCTGCCAGAGAGCTAATTCTATTTTCAGGCTAAAGCAGCCTTTATTAACACTGTGGAGTGATTCATAAGCCTACCAGCTACTGTTAGTTCACCAGTTTTCTATGCACCCTGAAGGCAGCATGCAGGCTCACTTTTTTTCCAGTTCTGTTACTTGAAAATTGCAGTATGCTCTCTGATGGTTACCTATGGTGGCATTATATAAAATAAATAAAGACTTATTGACATATAAAAAAAAAAGAAAGATGTGGTGGTTTGAATGAAAATGGTCCCCACGGGGTTATCTATTTGCAGGTTCAGTCCCTAGTTGATGAATTATTGGGAAAGGATTAGGAGATATAGGAGGAGGTGTGTCACGGACGGACGGCTTTGTGTTTTCAAAAGCTCGTGCCAGACCTAGTATTTCTCTCTGCCCTTTCCCTGTGGATCAGAATGCAAAGCTCTCAGCTACTTCTCCAGCACCGTTCCTGCCTGCCCGCCACCATGCTCCCCTCCGTGATGATAGTGAACTAATAACCCTCTGAAGCTGTAAGCCAGCCCCACATGGAATACTTTCCTCTTAAAGAGTTGCCTTGGTCACAGTGTCTCTTCACAGCAAAGAACAGCGATCAAGACAGAAGGAAAGGTTTATTTTGGCTTCCTGTTACAGAGGAAATGAGTGAGGGTAGGGGAGGCATGACAGCAGGGTCCTGAGGATGCTTTATGGGAAGACTTGGCAGCAGGGTCCAGAGGATGCTCAGTGGGGAAGGTATGACAGCAGGGTCCAGAGGATGCTCAATGGGAAGACTTGGCAGCAGGGTCCAGAGGATGCTCAGTGGGGAAGGTATGACAGCAGGGTCCAGAGGATGCTCTATGGGAAGACTTGGCAGCAGTGTCCAGAGGATGCTCTATGTGAAGACTTGGCAGCAGTGTCCAGAGGATGCTCAATGGGGAAGGCAGGGCAGCAGGGTCCAGAGAATGCTCAATCCATTGCATCTGTAGTCAGGAAGAAGAATGCCATGAAAGTGTGTGCTCAGCCCACTTTCTTCTTTTTGGTTAGGCCCAGGATCCCAACCCCTAGAATGGTAGCATTTACAGGTGGGTCTTCTCATTCAACTAACCGGCTCTAGATCATACCTTACAAGCATGTCCTGAGCCTACCCTAATTCAGATAATCTGCCACAGGTTTGCCCTCCAGGTAAATTGACATACTATCAAGCTGGCCATCAATATTAACCATCATATCTTCCCACCCATAATTCAGTTAAATTGAAATGAGGCCCTCTTAAACATTTCTGCTTCGTATTCCAGTAGCTTGGGCTCAGGAGAAAAGAATTTGACAAATCTTTTTGCAGTGCCATAACAAAACGTTGCTTTATCTTGAAGAGCCCCAATTTAACTTTTAAAAAATATCTATGCTATGATGCTGCTAACAAATCTTTATATAATCTAGTTTTGGTGTATTCTGACATCGCTTTATGGTCAGAGCAGGTCTATATCACTGACTCTAATTCAATCACTTAGAATTACAGTGTTCACTATGTGGAGCCAATAATCAGAGTACTTCAGAGTGACTCTCCATGTGTTCAGAACACGTGCAAGGGGAGCTGAATCAAGTTCAGTGCTCTGCTTGGAATGTGATTTGTCTCTCAGGATTCATGTGTTAGAAGCTTGGTCTCCAATGCGGCAATTGTTAGCACCTGGTGGTACATTCAGCATATGGAGACCAGCGAGAGGCCACCAGGACACTGCCCTGAGAACGTGAGAACGTTAGAAAAAGAACAGGGCCACCCTGTCTCGTTTCTTTTGCTTCCTATATTGTTGTGGCATGGCTCCTGCCATTGTGATGTCATCAGGTCCTCCCCAGAACATACGTACTTAATGTTACGTATGCTCTTGAACCTTCCAAACAAAGTTTCCCTTTCTAGTGAACTTAGCCTCCACTGTTAGGAAGGGGGCTCCTCCGGAAGGGTATTACCGTGGAACTAAGTCATCGCTACAACCATGCTTGAAGATACAGAAGGTATTTTAGACCTCGGTAGCATGGGAAGGATGGATACTTAGGGATGGCCTAGAGTGCTGTGAGAGATTTACATGTGACACTGGCGAGGTACAGCCCTGAGAAGCCACCCTTGTCACACTGCTTACCCTGCTGGAATGGAGATGCCTGCAATGTGTTCACAACCTACAGCTTTAAGGCACAATCTAAGAGTGAAAGGTTACTTTGTTAGGAAAAACCCCCAAAGTATCAAAGCATTCAGAAAGGATCTTTTGTGGGTTTTCTTTTGGTTTTTTGAGACAGGGTTTCTCTGTTGTCCTGGAACTCATTTTGTAGGCCAGGCTGGCCTTGAACTCTCTGAGATCCACCTGCCCCTGTCTCTCAAGTGCTGGGATTAAAGGTGTGCACCACCACAGCCCGGCTCAGTAAGGGATTTTGGTCAGATTTACAGTAAGACTTGGGAGCAAAAGGGAACAGTAGCAAGGTTTTGACTATGTGCTTCCTGATACATTTTCGAGTGTGGCAAGAGAGGAAGAGACAAAATGTATCACAGGGCAGCTGCGATGCTCCCTGCTGACCATATTAGCAGGGATAAAGGAGAGCAGGAGCTGTGCATCCAGCTCAGAGGGAAGAAGAGTAAGACCGAGCGGCAGGAAGCCATCAGACTGCCTCTCCCACCACAGCTAGCCCATAGGCTAGCTAGCTCATTGGGGCATTCTTCAGGAATGAGCATGAGGTCATCTTTCGTGTTCTCAGAGCCCAGGACCCACTTGGGATTCTGTGTATGCTGAAGTGCTCTGAAAGTCCTGCCACCAGAGTGATGTCACCCTGGGCTGGAATTATGACATCATAGCAGTTGGCAATGCAGAGGAGGTCCCATAAGACTGGATAGAAGTCTGCCATGGAATCAGAGCCCCTGAAGGAATTTGGCCACTAGGAGATGTAGCAGAGCCTAGGAAAGTAGAGGACTCAGTGGTACTGCAGGACCGACTTCATCAAGCCTCAGACAATTGCCTCCTACCTGAGAGAGAACCCATGTTTGGTTTATACAAAGGAGAATCTGGAAGGATTAAGGTGACACTGGCTGCATCTAATTTTATTAAAAATATTTTTATGGTTTATTTAACTTTATTTTATGTGCATTGGTGTGAAGGTGTCAGACAGATCCCCTGCAACTGGATCTTCAGACAGTTGTGAGTTGTCATGTGGGTGCCGGGGTCCTCTGGAAGAGCAGTCAGTGCTCTTAACTTCAGAGCTATCTCTCCAGCCCCTAGATTTTTCAAAGTGATGAAAATATTTCGTTTAGTAGAAATCATTTATTGTCCTTAGTTAGCTTTTAAAAGCAACCTGTTAACCTAGAAAATAATGTGTTCACTTTTTCAAATTGAAGATTTCACCCACTATTTTAGTCATTGACATTGGGGGGCGCTGTCCTGAGAATTGCAGATATTCCCAGCCTTCAACAAACTTGGAAACAAGAATTCTTTCTACCACACACTCTCCTTCATAAAGCTTCTCAGGGTTTTGATTCTTTTGAAATTCATAAGCTTCTTTAGACAGAGGAACTTTTTATCTGCTAGAGAAAGAGAAATAAACATACTACTGCCCCTCATCCTTGCCTAGGTGCCTCTAACCTGTTCTACTTCCATGTTCCTTTCTGTCCCCAGGAGTGTTGGGCTGGGCGTAGTTCTTTTTCCTAAGTGGAAGAAGGCAGCTCCATGCGCCAGGTCAGGGCAATGTGGAAATGTCTAAGAATTAACTACCTCCCATGCTGGCAACCTTCCTCCAGTAAAAGATTTATCAAACAGATAATCTTTCTCTTGGCTCTTGCGGGGGTGTGTGTGTGTGTGGGGGGGTAACTCTAAGGCTCCTGTTGGTTCCCAGCGCTCTCCCGTGAGACTTGTTCAGGTCGTTAGCAGTGGTAGGTAGCTTGATGGCACACCCTTTATTGTCTGCCTTCCCCTCTTTGTCTTGCTTCCACACCTTCCACTGGTGTTTCCTGAATCCCGTAGATAAACTACTGCGCTCAAATCCTTGTCTGGGCTTTTAAAGGGCGTTTCCAATCCATTCTTCCCCTAATACCTGCCCCTTAGCTAAAATACTTAGTTGAGTGTGTGGGCACATGATTTAAGAAAAGCCAGGTGGAATCCTTCCCAGGGAATTTTGCCAATCTGGAAGAGGGAGCTTTCAGCTCGCTTTTCTGTTCTGTTTTCTGTTTTCTGTAGGCACCATTCATTCTCCATCCAATGGACCACTGTCGGGCCCAAAGTAGAAACGTAACCGTCGTAGAAGAGTTACTGAAATAAATTGTTGAAATGTCTCTGCTGCCAACCTGCGTAGGTTGTCAGCCGTAGACTTAAAGATTATACAACCCTGTTATTTCAGCACACCACAGAGGCATAGCTTGTGACCATAGTTAGAAGCAGAGACGCGGGACCAGGTTCTTAGGATTTATATTCTGCCACACGCCAGCTGTTTGTGCCGGCCATTGTTAATCGCTTCCATTCCAGTCTTGTAGGACTCCTGGTGTGCTCGAAAGCGGTTCCCAGACTCACTTAACTTAAAGTTTTTCCTTCAGACTGCAGCAGTCTCGGGGAAGTTCTGGACTCTTTCACCGCAGTGGCAGAAGCAGGGTGACAGCTTGCTGGCTTCCTGCAAAGCGGCTGCCAGAGGTGCTTTGAAGACACAATTATGTTCCGCTAACCTCGGGAGCTCCAGATTTGTGGGTCTGGATCCCAGTGTTCCATTCGGCTTTTCCTAGTACTAGGAGAGTGGCTGCTGCCTATCAACACTAGCATCAAATGTGAGCATCGTAATTAAAAGTCGCCTCTGTGAGTAACAGTAGCTTCCTCTCGCTTTTCCTCGGGCTCTTTTGGTTCTTTTGTTCTGATTCCACCAATAATCAGGGTCATTAGACTTTAATTTTTGTAGGTGAAGCCAGGCTAATGCTGTGGTCTTGAGACAGTGCTTGCTCTTTGCCTCAACTGACTCCTAGAAAACAAAGGCAGTGGCAGCCCCCTTACCTATCTCATAGGTGTTTTTATGAGGGTTGAGTGAGCAAACGCTTCCGGTGCTTAAAACAGTACCTTAGCTAAATAATTGATACTGTGTGTCATTCCATTACTAAATGTGTGGGTATAGTGTTGGCTGGATTATAAAATCTAAAGCGTGCCTTCGTGCATGGTCAACTCTGTGCCATTTGCCCTCGACCGCCATCACTGCCTTTATTGCCATCGCTTCTGTGTGTTCCTGGGCCCCAGCTTTTCACGCTGCTCTTCTTTTCTAAGTCAGCCTGTATAGTGCCCAATGTCCTCTCACATGGTTTAGCCATACGATGGGTACTTTGTAGGCCTGTGGGCCCAAGTGTTCCGTGACATTCTGTGTGTGGGGATGCTGTAGCGGTGGTGACGTAACACAGGAAGCAGCTCTGGTAGCAAAAGATAATTAGCTTTTTATTCTTCTATTCAAAGTAGGTTGTTTGTTTTCCTCCTCTCTCATATAATATATCCTGAATATAGTTTCCTCACCGTCTAGTCCTCCCGGGTCCTCCTCACCTCCTCTTACATCTGGGTCCACTCTGTTTCTGTCTCTCATTAGAAGACAAACAGTCTTCTAAGGGGGAATAATAAAATTTTAAAAATTAAAAAAAATCAACACTGACACATTGGAATTGGACAGAACAAACAGAAGGAAAAGAGCATGAGAGAAGGCACAAGAGTCAGAGATTCACTTGGTCGCACACACAGGAATCCCATAAAAGACACTAATTGGAAGCCATGCTGCGCAAGCTGAGGACCTAGCGCAGACTCATTCAGGCCCCATGCATGCTGCTTCAGTCTCTGTGAGTTCGTATGAGCTCTCTCATTCTGTATAAAGTCTGCATGCGGGCTTCTGTATGTGCTCCCATCGGCTGTGGAGGGAACTTCTCTGATTACAGCAGAGCAAGGCACTCATCTATGAGTAGAGCAGATTGGCATGAGGAGTCGTTTTATCTTATTGCTACATTTTTTAAAGAGTAGAAGTATTTGGTTTCCCCATAGGTCCCAGGGCTATCTAGTCTCAGACTCTTAGTCACCAAGCAATGGACGTTATGGGTTTCATCTCGTGGGATAGGCCTTAAATCAAATCAGATATCAGTTGGATGCTCGCACAAGCTTCGTGCCTTCATTGCTCTAGCGTGTCTTGCAGACAGGGCACCACTGTAGAGTTCCTACATTTTTCATTTCCAGATTTCCCCCAGTTTGGGTTTTCTTTTTTTTTTTTTTTTTTCGTTTTTCGAGACAGTGTTTCTCTGTGGTTTTGGAGCCTGTCCTGGAACTAGCTCTTGTAGACCAGGCTGGCCTCAAACTCACAGAGATCCCCCTGCCTCCCGAGTGCTGGGATTAAAGGCGTGCACCACCACCGCCCGGCTGGGTTTTCTTTCTTTTTTTTTTAAAGATTTATTTATTATGTGTACAGTATTCTCAGTATTCTGTCTGTCTGTATGCCTGCAGGCCAGAAGAGGGCACCAGATCTCATTACAGATGGTTGTGAGCCACCATATGGTTGCTGGGAATTAAACTCAGGACCTATGGAAGAGCAGGCAGTGCTCTTAACCGCTGAGCCATCTCTCCATCCCCTGGGTTTTCTTTATTCTATTCCCACTTTCAAGTCTTGAACTTTCATTTCCTTCCGCTGTTGGTGTTTTTATAGATTTCTTTAAGGGATTTATTAATATTTCCCCTTTAAGGACCACTATCATATTTATAAAAGCCATTTTAAGGTTTCAGCTATGTAGCAATACTCAGGGCCTGCTGCGATAGGTTTCCTGTGTTCTAATAGAGACATATGGTCTTATTATTCCTTGTATTTTTCTACTGGCACCTAGTCATCTGGGATTGGGAAGATTGTAATTCTAGGTGCTGATATCTGGTCTTGTCTTTGCTGGATGGGTGTTTTGTTTCTTGACTTCTGTTGCCCTCTCTGGTCCTGAGGAGAATGTGGTGGCTGTGTGTAGCCTGGTATGAAATTCTTGGATCCTGATAGTTGTGGCCACTGGGGGTTCCAGGTAAAATGTGTTTCTATATATTGGTGGTTGACACTTAGGAATGAGGGTGGAGTAGGTGGGTTGGAAGACTGAGGGGGTCCACAGGAGGGAGGAAATCAGGGTGGTTCCACCAGGACTGGCTTAATCCCCTGAGAATGAGGACAGAGAGTGATGGAGAGGTCACAGCAAAAGGTCCGCTCTGGAGCTAGGGATGAGACTTGGGAATTGAACTGGGAAGACTGGGAGAAGAGGAGAAGACCTGTTAGTCTATGTGCTTTTCTGGCTGCAGTGGTCTGGCATCTCCCAGGGCATGCCTGCAGAAATTAGGGGCTGGGATAAAACCGTGAGTCAAGGGAGGGAAGTCAGGAGCTGAAGATCTGTGTCATTCACTGGAGATGAGGACGTAGGCGAAGGAAGGATGCAGCCTTTGGGCCATTGCAGAGTGGGGGTGGGCTGAGACGAGCAGATTGAATTTGGAGGAGCAGAAGGAGAGATTTAGATCTTTAGCTAGCCTACCTGCTACCCTGGCTGGAATAACTTGTGGATTCCCATGCATGCCTGCTGGCGTTGGAGACTTGGATAAAGCAATGAGTGGGAAAAAGAAGATCTATGTGATAATTAGGTTTTATCAGAGCTTGATAAATACAGACCGTTAGTTAAATATTGTCCACAACACTTGAAATTCGAATGGAATTGTACTACTATCTTTTATTCTTGGATTTTGAGAATAGTTTGGGTTTTCTTTTTGTTTGTTTGTCTTGTTTTTAACTTGAATCTGGGGCCTCCTGAATGCGAAGCAAGGCGCCCTGCTAATGTCAAGTTTCATTGTCTTACCATAATTTTTTTTATTTCATCAATATTAAAAGGCACTATAATCTCTGCTGGGTCTATACCTACTAATTGACAAAGCCTCAATTTTTCTTTTATAATTAATTCGGAGACTTTTACACATAAGTTTTTAGTTTTTTTCTTGGTTTATGTGGTAAAAATATCCATTCTAAGATAATATCTTCTCTTTGCATTAAAATTCCTGCAGGGAGCTGGGCGGTGGTGGCACACGCCTTTAATCCCAGCACTCGGGAGGCAGAGGCAGGCGGATCTCTGTGAGTTCGAGGCCAGCCTGGTCTACAAGAGCTAGTTCCAGGACAGGAACCAAAAGCTACGGAGAAACCCTGTCTCGAAAAATAAAAAAAAAAATTTCTGTAGGGGAAATTCAATATGACTAGATTGCAATTAAGATTTGCATTCACCCTGTCCACATGTGCCTCCTATAATTTTTCTTCAACAATAATAAATTCCTTTTCTGCTTCAGTTGTTAGTTTTCTGGGACTATTTAAGTCTTTATTACCATTAAAGGCTTTGTTTAATTGAACTATTAGACCAGGTGTTACCCCAACAGCTGGTCATAGACTGGAAATGTCTCCTAACAATCTGAAAGTCCTTCAGAGTCCGCAATTGGTCTCTCCTGATTTGTGCCTTTTGTGTTCTAATTTTCTGTAAACCTATTTTATAACCTAAGTAATTGACAGAATCTCCTCTCTGTATTTTTTTTTTTAGGAGCAATTTGTAATCCCCATTTTGGCAAAACTTTCCTTACTTCTTCAGACATTCTTTCTAAAGTATCTATGTTTGAATCAAATAGCAAAATGCCATTCATGTAATAGTAAATTATAGATTTAGGAAACTTTTTATGTATTATTTCCAATGGCTGACTTACAAAGTATTGGCATAGGGTGGGGCTATTGAGCAGTCCATGTGGAAGGAGGTTCACTAGTATCTCCTAGTAGGTTAAGAATTATTCTAAGTAGGCACTTTGAGGGCAAATTTTTCTTTGTCCTTTTCTTGTAAAGGTATAGTGAAGAAACAATCTTTCAAATCAATAACTATGAGAGGCCAACCTTTGATAATAGAGAAGGGAGAGAAATTCCAGATTGTAGCAAGCCCATAGGTTGAATTACCTTATTGACAGCTCTTAGATCTGTCACCATTCTCTATTTACCAGATTTCCTTTTAACAACAAATACAGGAGAATTCCAAAGGTTGTTTGATTCTTCAATATGGTAAGCATCTAATTGTCCCTGTACCAGCTGTTCTAAAGCCTGCAGTTTGTATTCTGTTAATGGCCACTATTTAACCCATATTGGTTTCTCAGTTAACCATTTTAAAGGTAGGGCTGTTGGTACCTCTAAAGTTTTGCAAGTTGCTTTGTGTTCTTGTACAGCCTGAATGGCTGGTGACCTTTGTGTATAGTACCTTATAATGTCCTTTCCAGAATTATGAGTTTCTGGGACTGCAGAAATGTTATTCTGCGTATTCCATTGCTGCAGCAAGTCACAACCCCATAAATTCACCTCAGCCTTCCTCTCTGTCCTTCTCGCCCTATGTATTCAACTTATCTCATGCTTTGTTTCACTTGAGATATGGTTCCAATTCTTAGTATTGAATATCTGCCTCTTGAAGAGGCCAATTTGGATGCCAAAAATCTGGAGTAATGATACTCACATCCTCATCTGTGTCTATCAAACCCACAATTGCAATGCCATTTATATGCACTCTCAGCTTTGGTCTTTGATCATTTATAGAAGTCTGCCAGAATATGCATTTCCTATTAGAATTTTTGATTTATTCTCCATGTTTATCCCATTATCCAGAATAGTATGTTCTTTTACAGAAGACTCTGGATTTTTCGATTTTCCTGGTGAGACATGTCCTCCACAGTGACTGGGAATAACTGGACTTTTGGGCTCCCAAGGAGTTTCCTAATGGTATCAGGTTGCTATGTCTGTCCTTTGTTTATCTGCATCCATTGGTCCAATGTCAGCCTTTGCCACACCCTCTACATATACCTGAAGGCTGAGCCCTCTTATTCTTGCCATTCCCAGAGGAGACATTATTCCTAGGAATTCCTTGTCTACAATCCCTTCTCAGATGTCCTATTCTATCACAATTAGAACATTTGACATTTTGATGTCTCCTCATTCCTTTGGAAAATGCTTCTCATACCCAAGATTCAGTATTATAGTCAAATGTCTCAACGTTCATTGTATGAAGGATCCATTCATCCATTGGTGCTGATCTAACTTTTAAAGGCCCAAGTATCTTTTTGCATTCTAAGTTGGCATTTCAAAAGCCAGAGGTTCAATAAGTACTCGTCTAGCATCTGGGTCTGTTACTCCTATTATAGCCTTAGTTAACCTTTGTAAAAAGTCACTAAAGGGTTCTCTCTGGCTCTGTTTCACCCTGGTATATGATTCAATTTGTTTTCCTAGTTCTTGAATCCTGTCCCAAGCATTTAAGGCTGCTTGTGGCATAGGGACAAGATTTGTTCATCATAAAGAGTATAAGTGCCCTCACCAAGAATTTGATCTTTGGAAGTCTCAAGTCCTTTTGATTTTCCCTGTTGTTCTAAAAGTTTAGCCTCTTCTGTGAAATAACATTTAAATATCAGTTGAGGCCCATCATCCAGGACTGCTGAAACTAAAGTCAGTTGTGTGGCGTTGCTTTAATGCTTTGAAGCCCATGTCTTTACTATCTTCCTAACAAATTCAGAATGCAAGCCATAAGTTACTATTTTAATTTCTTTTAGATCATTCATTTTTATAGATATCCATCTGCCTTCTTTGGATCCTTTTGGGCCTTTAGAACTTGATGCTATGTCAGAGTAGATTACAGGGTAGGAAGCTAAAACCCTGGGTAAGTCATCTATGACAGCTACTGGAGGGAGATGTTAAATCCTGTTCTTGTGCCTTCTTTTCCTGATCATCAGCTCCAATAATTTCCTTAATTGTTTCAAATCCTTTTACTACTGCCTTTTGTAAAGCCTGAATCTCCTGGCATGTATATATTTCTAGTGATTTCATTGAGGCACCTAGCCTCTGGTCCTCATTCTGTACATGTGATTCCAAGGTATGAAGTTTTTCCTTTAAAGATAACACTTCATCCTTGGACATTATTTGGATGCAGATTGCCTTCCTGGAGAGATACTCTCTCTGCTAGTATATCATAACTTTTTAAGAAATTTTGATTGTCAAATTTAACAGTATGAATTCTTTCAGATAATTTCTCTGTATCCTTTGACATGGATTTAATTTTGTCTGTCAAATTGATGTTACCCTTTTCAATACTATTAACTTTTTCAGGTAACTTTTGATTTTCAATGGTATTAATCCTGCCAGCTAGCTGTTCACTATAAGTCTGTAAAGACTGTATCATTTCTGATAGTGCCTCATTCTTGGCTCAGCTATCAAACCATTTTCTTAAGGATATAATATGAAGAAAAAAACTTATCCAATAAATGGATGTATCTCAATAATCATATAAGCCTTGCATAATACAATCCATAGTATTAGCAAAAAGTTACTACAATTCTCTATGGTAATATTGTCTGCCATTATATAACTTTCAAGTTTATTGATTTATTAATTAATAAAATGTTTGTTTGTCTTATGAGGTCTGGTAAATTGCTTTAGGTGTAATAATCTGTATTGTCCAGCAGGTGTCGTGGTTGCAGCCCCCACTACGCAACCTGGTGCCGTGAACAGTCCTGAGCTGCTTTGGTTTCCCCACCTTGGTGCTGGTTAAATACTGAGAAATATGCTTTGCTTGACAAATTAAAAGCAATTAAATCAATTCCATACACAGAGCAAGAAGCCCAGAACTCAGGAGCTGGGAGTACAAACCAGAAGCTGGGCAAGTCACCATGCAGCAGGGAATGTGACAGGAAACACAGAAGCTGGGGGATGTGCTTGAGCTTGGGAAATTTCCAAGCTGCCACATGCAGTTAGCTTTGCTGTGTCAAGGATTTTACAAAAAAAAAAAGAAAGAAAGAAAGAAAGAAAGAAAGAAAGAAAGAAAGAAAGAAAGAAAGAAAAAGAAAATTAACTGCTTAATAGGTAAAAGCAAGCCAAGTTGGCAGGGGTGGGAAACTTTCTGGGTTGTGGTCTGGTTAGGCCTTTAAGCTGTTCCACTCAGTAGATGGGGAGTTTGGATCCACGTGGGGTGCCAGATGAAGAAGGAAACTTAAAAGAAATCCCACATTAGTTCAGAATTGAGTATAATAGAGGGTTTTTATGTAGGGGTAGACTCACAAATTACATTCCTTTGCTCAAATGGGGAACAACAACTGAATCCTGCAGCCAGAAGAGAGGCCAGATACGTGTTTTTCATCAGCATATATAGTAAAAGAGTCCACACCTAAGTGGACAGGTAACTTAAAGGCGACTGGCTGTAGGAATTCTACAGCACCTTCATCACTTTTCCAATTAATAATTGATCAACTTCTGCATTACCTTATGCTAGAGGACTTGGAAGACCAGTATGGAATCAGATGTGTGTGTGTTATGTCTATGGGATGATTCCTATTATTCATGGTATCTTGTAAGTGAATAGATAATAAAGTCAATTCTGTATCATCTGGTAAAAATTAGGCAGTGTCAATAAGCAAAACAATTCTTTCTGCATACTGTGAATTGGTAACTATGTTGGGAGAGTCTTTAAAATCTCTGAGTATGATGAGAATAGCATATAATTCTGATTTTTGGACAGAATCATAAGAACTTTGATCCACTTCACTTAAATTGTCTGATTTGTAACTTGCCTTTCCTGATTTATTTGCATCAGTACAGAATGTAGGGGCTCCAGTTACCAGTGTGTCCTGTACGATGTGAGGAAGGATCCAGTTAGTTCTCTTTATAAGTTGAATTCTCTTGCTTTTGGGATAGTTGTTAATCTCTCTCAATTCCTACGAACTCTTTGGCAGGGTTTACTTTTTGTCCATAATTTGACAATTTTATCATTATTAAAAAGTACTATAACTTCTGCTGGGGCTATTTTGCTAATTGACAAAGTCTTAATTTTTTTTAGAATTAACTCAGAGACCTTTTCCACATAAAGTATTTAATGTTTTACTTGGTTTGTATAGTAAGAACATTCATTCTGAGACGATATCTTCCCTCTGCATTAAAATTCCTTTAGGGGAATGTTTGGAGGGTAATGGAGCCAGAATGTAGTTAAGTTTCATCCACATGCCTTCCGTAATTTTTATTCAATCAAAGCCAATTTTCTCTCAGCTTCAGCTGATAATACCCTGTGACTATTTATGTCCTTGTCACCATATAAGGTTCTGTTTAAATTAATCAGTTCATCAGGTTTTATCACAATAGAGGACCATAGATGGGAAATGTCTCTTAGCAATCTTTGAAAGTCAGCAAGAGTCTGCAATATTTCTCCTAATTTGCACCTTTTGGGGTCCAATTTTTTTGTTAGCCTATTTTATAACCTAAATAATTAATAGAATGGTCTTTTTATTTTTATTTTTTTTTTTGGAGTTTTTGAGACAGGGTTTCTCTGTAGCTTTTTGGTTCCTGTCCTGAAACTAGCTCTTGTAGACCAGGCTGGCCTCGAACTCACAGAGATCTGCCTGCCTCTGCCTCCCAAGTGCTGGGATTAAAGGTGTGTGCCACCATCGCCCGGCCTCTTTTGTATTTTTTATGGAACAATTTGTAATCTCCACCAAGGCAAAATTTTCTTTCTTCTTCAAATATTCTAATATATCTACATTTGAAACAGGTAATAAAATATCCATGTAATAGTCAACTATAGATTGAGGAATTTTCTTACTATCATTTCCAACAACTGCTGTACAAAATCTTGGCACAGGGTGGGGCTGTTTAACAGGAGAATAGTCCATCAATATCTGTTAGCAGGCTGAAAATTATTATAAATAGGCACTCTGAAAGCAAATTTTTCTCTGTCTTTTTCTTATAAAGGTATAGTGAAGAAACAATCAATAATTACATGAGGTCATCCTTTAGGCAATAGAGAAAACAAAGAAATTCCAGATTGTAGAGAGCCCATTGTCTGAATCACCTTATTAACAGCGCTTAGATCTGTTACCATTTTCCATTTTCTAGATTTCTTTTTAACTACAAATGCAGGAAAATTTCAAGGCTTGGCTGTTTCTTCAATATGCTGAGCATCTAGTTGCTCCTGTACAAACTGTTCTAAAGCCTGCGGTTTCTCTGAATTTAAAGGCCATTGCACAACCCATATGGGTTTGTCTGCCAACCATTTTAAAGGTAGGGCTATTGGTGCCTTTGAAAGATCAGCAGCTGTTGTATCCTGTTCTTGTACAACCTGAATGGTTAGTGGCTGCTCTTTATAATATCTTGTAATATTTTCCCCAGAAACATACATTAATTTTCTGAGACTGTGGTAATGTTAATCTGAATATTCCATTGCTGTAACAAATCACATCTGGTGTGGGAGGTCCTTTTGTTGGTTAATGAATAAAGAAAACTGTCTTGGCCTGTGATGGGGTAGGATAGAGCTAGGCAGGGAAAACTAAACTGAATTCTGAGAGAAAGAAGGCAGAGTCAGGGAGAAGCCATGTAGCCCCACAGGAGACAGATGCTGAAACTTTATCTGGTAAGCCACAGCCTCATGGTGACGCACAGATTAATGGAGACAGGTTAATTTAAGATATGAATTAGCCAGAAATACACTTAAGCTATTGATTAAACAATATTGCAAATAATATGGTTTCTGTGTGACTCTTTCAGAGCTGAGCAGCCAGGAACTAACTAGTGGCCTTCTATAACACACATCCCACAAATTCATGGCTATGTTAGCCACATATGGTTTTAATATTCCCCTCTATCCTGAAGGCCCTATACATTCAACCCATCTTGCAGTCTCCTATAGCTGAGATAAAGTTCTGGACATTTATGTCCTGAAGAGTCCAATTTAGATGCAAGATTCTGATGAAATTATGGTTACATCTGCACCTGTGTCTACTAGGCCTTTGATGACAATGCCATTTGTTTGTGTTTTTAATTTTGGTCTTTGTTTATTTATAGAAGTTTGCCAAAATACTTGCTTCACAGTATATTCTGAATTTTTTGTCCTCTCTGCTATAGCTGTTCTATTATCCAAAGCAGTATGGTTTCTTATTATAGGGATTAGGTTCCTTAATTGCTCTGGGAAGGTGTTTCCTCTATGGTGGCAGGAAACAACTGAACTGGATTTGGCATAGGGCCTGTGAGAGAGGCCTCAAGGAGTTTTCTGGGTTTGTTTTTTTTTTTTGGTTTTTTGAGACAGGGTTTCTCTGTAGCTTTGGTGCCTGTCCCAGAACTAGCTCTTGTAGACCAGGCTGGCCTCGAACTCCTAAAGATCCGCCTGTCTCTGCCTCCTGAGTGCTAGGATTAAAGGCATGCACCACCACCGCCCGGCTCTCAAGGAGTTTTCTAATGGCAAATGAGTACCTTGAATATCCCTTGTTGACCTATATTCATTATTCCAATGCCTGCTTTTGCCATACCTTCGCGATAATCCAATAGGGAGGAACATTTGGATTATGTTTAAAAAAAACATTGTTTCTAGGAATGCCCTCTTTACCTTATCTTTTAAGGTGACCTTGTTTGCCACAAGTAAAACACTTGACCTTTTGATTTTTCATCAAGCTTCTGGAAATCACCTCTCCTATGTAAGTATCATTATGGTCATGAGGTTCAATATCAATTGTATTTCAGATCCATTCCTCCAAAGGTGCTAACCTTGCCTTTAGCAGCCTAATTATCCCTTTGCATTGAGAATTAGCATTTTCAAAAACCAGAGATTCAATTATTATTTGTCTAGCTTCTGAATTTGGTATTGCTCTATTTACGGCTGATGTCAATCTGTGTAAGAAATCTGTGAAGAACATCCCCATTGTCTCAGTGTGGGGATGTTCTATCGGGAACTCAGCAAAACCAGCTGAACTGGGTCTGGAAAAGCATGGGATAAAACTGGACTCGCTGAACATAGCAGACAATGAGGACTGCTGAGAAGTCAAGAACAATGGCACTGGGTTTTGATCCTACTGCACGTACTGGCTTTGTGGGAGCCTAGGCAGTTTGGATGCTCACCTTACTAGACCTGGATGGAGGTGGGTAGTCCTTGGACTTCCCACAGGGCAGGGAACCCTGATCGCTCTTTGGGCTGACGAGGGAGGGGGACTTGATTGGGGAAGGGGGAGGGAAATGGGTGGCAGTGGCGGGGAAGAGGCAGAAATCTTTAATAAATAAATAAATATATAAATTAAAAAAAAAGAAATCTGTGAAGGCTTCTTTTGGGCCCTCTCTAACCTTAGTAAATGATTCAATCTTCTTTCCTACTTCTTCAATTCCGTCCCAAGCATTCAAAGCTGCTGCATGGCATAAAGACAGGATGTGACCATCATCTAGGGATTGCCTTTCTACAGTAGCATAATTTCCTTCTCCAAGAAGTTGATTTTGGCTGGGCAGTGGTGGTGCACGCCTTTAATCCCAGCACTCAGGAGGCAGAGGCAGGTGGATCTCTGTGAGTTGGAGGCCAGCCTGGTCTACAAGAACTAGTTCCAGGACAGACTCCAAAGCTACAAAGAAACCCTGTCTTGAAAAACCAAAAAAAAAAAAAGTTGATTTGGCAGATTTCCATACTTCTAGTTTATTCCATTGTTTAATGGTCTTAGCTACTGTATGAAATTCTTCAGCCAGTAGCCTTTAAGTTACCTGCCCACTTGGGCGTGGTGTGGCCTCTTATACTATAAATGCCAATGTAAAGCGCATGTTCCCTCTTTCTTCTGGCTGCTGGATTTGGTTGCTGTTCTCAGTTTGAGCAGAGGACTGTGATCTGTGAGTCTACCCCTAAATAAATAACCCTTTGTTATACTCAATTCTGAGCTAGTGTGGGATTTCATTTTAGTGTCCGTCTTCATCTGGCGCCCCACATGGATCCCAATGGGAAATTATGTAGGCTCGGGGATCTCATTGAAAAAAAGTGGAAATTGGATAGGATAATAGATCAGTGTGAGCTTACTCACACTAATAATAATAGTGAGTAATGGAGTGAATATTTGTGAGCTATTATTTATAGGAAATTTACATTGGTATAGATTCTTATATATTGATATAAGCTTAAGCTTAAATTATATTGACTATGTTCCTATTTTTGTCTACAATATTTGTATACCTAGGCAAAGTTATTTTGTCATATTGTATGCATACATGCTTCTACCTCTGTTTAAGACATTTTTTATATTGATACAATTTTAGGATGTATTTATCATTTTGCAATATAAATTCCTACCTCTGATCAAGATACTTAGACATTGTTTACATTTTGAGGTCATTGTCCTCATTTGTTGCACTGTTGTTTATAGATTGTTTAATAGTCTAATATGAAGTCTTAGTCTTTAAGCTATATGGGTATTAAGAATTACAGGTCAATAGTCATCCATGTTTGTCATACTTATAGTTAGAATAATCAGGTTCTTTAGATATATAGAAATTGTATTCTGCATAGATAGGTAATCTTCAACCACTTCCAAAAGTTGTAGAATACGGCATTTAAATAACTTAGGGTTCTGTTGACATGAGACATGATTGCTCCTGGCAGTACTAATCTATTCCCGAGAGAATGTTGAGCACAGAAGATACTCCATTTGGAGCTTGTTTTCTTCTTGGCAAACTGGCCTTTGGGCAAGGAACTTCCCAAGCATCAACTGCTGACAAAATGCATGATGTCCAGACAGGACAAGCAGGATACAAGAAAAAAGATTATCAAATTCTGCCAAGACAGGGTAAGATGGTTTTGAAAGATTTCCTGCCTCTGAAAATGGTCTGTCAGTTACTCTAGGCCTTAGCCAAAGTTGGTTGTTTTAATGTTGCAAATGAGACTTTGGATGATTGCCCAGGTAGCAAGCTGTCTCCGTCATATTTTGCACATTCTGGAAGTTGCTTGATTGCACTTCCTGCTCACTAAAGTAATGTTATTTCTCGGGTCTTAGATGGGGTTGAAGACTAAATAGTTGTTGTTACTTTTCTCTGATGACTTGGCCAAGTTATTTATAATACAAGACTTAGACTCCTTAGGATAGGATAATTATTGAAACATTTATCACATGTTTCTTGCTTGATATTGTTTACGCTTGTTGTAATTCTAATTTTTATACTTGCTATTTCTTCTTATTGTATATAATTTTGTATTAGGCTTAGAACTCTCTTATTTAAACAAAAGCAGGAGGTGCTGTAGGAAATCCTTCAGCCAGTAGCCTTAAAGTTACCTGCCCACTTAGGTGTGTTCTCTTATACTATGCCGATGTAAAGCGTGCACTCCCTCTCTCTTCTGACTGTGGGATTCAGTTGCTGTTCTCCGTTTGAGCAGAGGATTGTGATCTGTGAGTCTACCCCTAAATAAATAACCCTTTCTTATATTCAAATCTGAGCTAGTGTGGAATTTCTTTTAACATCTGTCTTCACTTAGTTTTTTTTTTTCTGAATCAGCTACTCCATTGTAATTGTGAATCAGGCTCTAAAACACATTTATCCAACTCTATTCAGTCTTTAGGGATAATTCTATTACAAACTGACCACACCTGGATGTTTGACCCCCATTCCTGTTTTGTGAGTTTCCCTTTTAATAAAGAAAAACCTTAGTATACCCTATTTGGAGCTAGCTTGGGATTATTTAATTCACATTCCCCACTTGACACATTCCATGTCACCCTCACACAGACATGAATACAGTCAAAATAACACCAGTGTGTGCCTGGTGCCCATTGAGTCAGAAAAGAACATCAGATCCCCTGGATCTAAAGTCATGTATTTTTGTGACCAACCATATGGGTTCTAGGAATCAAACTGAGGTCCTCTTGACCACTGAATCTTTTCTCCAGTCCCTCAATATAAAATTAATATTTATTTTATTGACATAAAATAAGTATGTATTAATATTTTTTTAATTGGAAACACCAACAAAGAGTAGATAAAAGTTATCTAGGTCTGTGGAAATAGCTCAGGGGAAAAGCACTTGCCACACAAACATGGAATCCCCAGAACTAGTGGTTCTCAACTTTCCTGGTGCTGCAAACCTTTAATATAGTTCCTCATTTTGCGGGGACCCCAACCATAACATTATTTTCATTGCTACTTCATAACTGTAATATTGCTACTGCTATGAATTGTAAGGTAAATATCTGATGTGCAGGGTGTCTGCCTTGACCCACAAGTTGAGAATCAGTGCCCAGAACACATGTGCATATCTGTAATCTCAGTACTCTAATGGTGGCGTGAAAGGGAGACAGGAGAATTTCTGAAAGCTTGTGGGTTAGCTAGCTAGAAACAAACAACCAGAGCATGATCCTCAAAGTGGAAGGCAAGGGCTGACACTACACTCTTTGACTGCCACACACTTTCTACCACACAGACATGCATAGGCATGCACACACATATAAAATTACTTTTTCAAAAGAATTATTTTCCTATTGTATGAAAGCAAGATACTCAGCTGAATATAGGCCATACTAGTAAATCTACTACTACTCTAGAGTTGACAACTTGTAACTGTCTTTCCTTAAGATAGATGTAGTTTCCAAATGATGCCTATCTTTTTAGCCTGTATGTAGGCAGAAGTTTCCATCCTGCCCACCAGTTCCCAAATAACTAACACACACACACACACACACACACACACACACACACACACACACAAATTAAAAGCCGGGCAGTGGTGACTCAGGCCTTTAATCCCAGCACTCAGGAGGTAGAGGCAGGCAGATCTTTGTGAATTCGAGGCCAGCCTGGACTACAAGAGCTAGTTCCAGGACAGGCTCCAAAGCTACAGAGAAACCCTGTCTCGAAAAAAAAAAAAATCAACACTTAATATTAATTATAAAGTTTCGACAGACAGCTCAGGCTTGTTACTAACTAGCTCTTACAAGTTAATCCATTTCTATTAATATACATATTGCCATGTGGTTCGTGGCTTTATCTTCCCTCCAGCATGTCTTGCTCCCTCTGCATTTTCTGGTGACTCTACCCTTCTTCCTCACAGGATTCTCAGTTTGACCAGCCCCTCCTATACATCCTGGCTGGCTACTAGCCTGTCAGTTCTGTGTTAACCAATGAGACTAATATTTATTCACAGCGTACAGAAGGATTATTCCATAACACCTGTATTCTGCAGTTCAGTTCTTGTTCTTAAAATCTAAGCTGTCTTTGATCATTTTTGTTTCTTGTTTTTTTGTGAAAATATTGTTTGTCTTAAACTATTTTTAATATGTTTTTTAATTTATTCTTCTTGCACACATTACATCTGGCCTGCAGTTTCCTCCCCCCCCCACTCCACCTAGTCCTGTCCCACCTCCCCTTTTCTCCCATATTCTTTCCTCTGTTTCCCTTCAGAAAAGAGCAGGCCTCCCAGGGGTACCCACTGACTATGGCCCAACAAGTTACAATAGGACTAGACACAAGCCTTCATATCAAGACTGGACGAGGCAACCTAGTAGGAGGAAAAGGGTCCTAAGAGCAGGCAAGAGAAAGACACCCCCACTCCCAATATTAGGAGTCCTACAAAAATCTCAAACTATGCAATCACAACACATATGCAGAGGGCTTAGCTCAAATCCATATGGGGGTCCATGATTGTCCCTTCAGTCTCTGTGACCCTTTGTGAGCTCTACTTATGGTGTCCTTGACCCCTCTGGGTCCTACAATCCTTCTTTTCCCTCTTCTTCAGGGTTCCCTGAGCTACACCTAATGTTTGACTCTGGCAGTGGGCCTCTGCATCTGCTCCCGTCAGTTGCTGGATGAGGCCTCTCTGATGACTGCTGGGCTAGGCACCAGTTTATGAGTATAGCAGAGGATCATTAGGGATCACCTTATTATTATTGTTGTTATTATTATTATTATTGGACAGTCATGTTTTGTTCTGTTATAGATCTCTGGCTATCCAACCTCTGGTTCCTGACCACCCAGGCAGTATCAGGAGTGGGCTCCCTCTTGTGAGTAGGGCCTCAAATTGGCACAGACATTGGTTGGCTGCTCCCACAAGTTCTGTGCCACCATTACCCCAGCACATCTAGCAGGCAGGACAAATTGTAGATCGAAGGTTTTGTGGTTGGGTTGATGTTTGATTATAGAAGATGGCCGGTTCAGGTTCCAGATCCCCCATTCCTAGGAGTCTTTACTAGGGTCACCCTCATAGATTCCGGGAAGTTTCCACTATACTATGTTTCCACATCACTCCCAAGTACCCCCAATTCCAGAAGTCTCTCCCTCCATTCCCCCAACTTGATCCCTTTGTTCTTGTCCCTACCCAACCCTAGTCCACGCACAAATCTATTCTATTCCCCTCCCATGGGTCCATTTTCTGGGGAGATCCACGCATCCCTGTTTAACCATTTTGAATACAGTGTTCTACAAAAAGAAAAACAAGTCACTGGTTTTCTAAGAAACAGCTTTATTGATATAAATTTACATGTTATAAATTCCATCCATTTGCAAGTGTTTGGTTTAATTATTTTTAGTAAGTTATAGTTATGCAATCTTTACCATATAGTTTTAGAATACTTCTATTGTCACTGTGCCCTCAGTCCCTGTTGCTACCTAAGCCCTGGGGCAGCCACTCCTCTGCCTTCTGCTTCTACACAGTTGCTTTCTTCTCAAAATGTCATGTAGAGAGAATCACACGAAAGTTGGTTTTTGTATCTGACCACTATAACTCAGCATAATATTTTTCAGATTTATCTGTTATATCATAGCTAGTATCAGTGTTTATTCCTTTAGATAAATTGCAATCAATCACATGGATGTGCTACATGTTTATTTATGTACAATTAATGGATATTTGGATTGTGTCCTGTTTTGGAATATTGTTATTACAAATAATGCTGCTTTAAATATTTTATTTATTTAGTATAGTGTCTCATTATATAATCCTGGCTGACCTTGAATTTACGTAGTCCAAACCAACCTTGAACTCAGAGATCTGCCTATCTCTGCCTCCTTTATTCTGGGATTAAAGGTGTGCACCCCCATGGCTAGCTTGTCTTTTTGCAGACTCTGATTTTTATATACTTTGGGTAGGTACTGAGGTGTGTCTAATCCTGAGACTCTTCCAAACTTTTCCATAGTAACAACCATTGTAATGTCTCACAAATAACAATAGGGCTCTAATTTCTCCACATGTTTCCCAATGCTCCTACTGCCCACTGTAGATGATTTTTAACTTACTCTTTTGCGGAGCCGACCACCCAGCTCCCAAATAAGTCATTCGTGGAGGCTTATTCTTCCTTATAGATGCCTAGCCTTAGTTTGGCTTATTCCTAGCCAGCTTTTCTTAAATTATCCCATCTACCTTTTGCATCTGTCTTTTCTTTTCTTATTTGTTTAATCTTACTTTCACTTTTACTCTGTGGCTGGCTGTGTAGCTGGGTGTCTGGCCCCTCAGGTCGTCCTCTCCTTGTTCTCTTGCTCCATCTTGATTCAGTACTCCTCTTTCCAGATTTCTCTTCCTATTTATTCTCTCTACCTGCCAGCCCCACCTATTCTTTCTCCTGCCTTGCTATTGGCCATTCAACTCTTTATTAGACCAATCCAGTGCTTTAGACAGGCAAAACAACACAACTTCACAGAGTTAAACAAAAGCAACATAAAAGAATGCAACACATCTTTGCATCATTAAAACAAACTTAAATGTTTCACAGCATAAATATAACACGTCTTAAAATAATATTCCACAGCAACCTACCTTTTAAAATTATAGTCATCTTATTAAGAAGTAAATGGTATCGACTGGGGTTTTTCTTGGCATTTCTATAATAACTAATGATGTGAGATATATTTTTGCATGCCTAGTAGCCATTAATTACCTGATTACCATAAACTTAGACTTGATATCCTATGTGCAAGGAAATACATTTTTGTAGATGTACATATATATGTGTGTGTATATATATACATACATGTAACTAGGATGTCAAACAAAGCATACGGAATTTGGTTTATAGTTTAATGCAAATTTATACTTTTACCACTTTCTGAACGCAGACATTTGCAACATTTTATCTCTTATTCTTTTGCTATTGTTGTTTGAATCCCACATTATAAAATCCCACAGGGCCAGCTGGAGGGACGGTGCAGCACTTAATAGTGCTTGCTGCTCTTGTAGAGGGCCCAGGTTCCGTTCACAACACCCACGTGACTGCTTGCAAACTTCCGTAACTTCAACTCCAGAGGACTCGATGGCCCTCCTGGTATCCCTGGGACACACATGGTGTACATATGTGCAGGCAAACATATACATAAAACAACAACAGCAAAAGCAGAAGTTGGGAAGTTGGCTGGGGTGTAGCTCTGTGGTGAAGCACTTGTCTAGCAGGTGGCCCTGTGTTCATATCCAGCATCATCAAGATAGATAGACAGACAGACAGGGGAAAGGGAAAAAAGAACCGAAAAGATATAATTAATTTATGTTGTCTTAAACAGTCAATACTGGGTCTCCAGAAGACACTTAAATGCTGAGTGGGGGTCTTGACAATCCCAGTGGCTGGAAGGAGGAGCCAGGGTATCCAGAGCGAGCTGGCTAGGCAGACTAGTTGTAGCAGGGAGCTCTGGGTTCCATGAAGAGACTGCCAGAAGAATGATGTGCAGAGCAATCAAGGAAGACTCTGTCCTCCACATTCATGTATACCTCCACATATGTGAACACCTATACACATAGACCCCCATGTTTAAAAAATAAAGATGTTCACAATAATTACCCTTGTGGGTTTTTTTCCCCTCTTGGGGACCTAGGATAATTTTTCCTAAGTGGACTTGTTGACAAATGCATCTTGGAATTTCTATTTGTCAATAATTTTATTTTTTGAGGTTTTTTTTTTTTTTGTCTTTTGAGACAGGATTTCTCTGTGTGTAGTCCTGGTTGTCCTGAAACTGGCTTTGTAGACCAGGCTGGCTTCAGAGTCACTGAGATCTGCCTCCCTCTGCCACCCACGTGCTAGGATTAAAGGCATGCGCCGCCACCACCTGTTATAGCTTTGCTTTTTGAGACAGGGTCTCTCTGCATAGGCCTGGCTGTCCTGGAACTTGATTTGTAGACAAGCTAAGTTTAGAGTTCTGCCTGCCTCTGCTTCCCAAGTGCTGGGATTAAAGACTTGTGCCAGCACAGCTGGAAACATTTTTGTTATAAATTATAATCACGGATTTGCAGTTCAGCCTCAAAATCAGTGACCTAACCACAAGCAGACATGAAAAGACTGGTTAATGAGAGGTTGTGTATGTAAATAAGTGACTCATCTTTTACCATCACCCGTTGCAGTCACAGGAAAGAATGAACATGGTGAACCAACTTCTAAATCCTGTGCCCTTATTATGACACGCCATTGATGCGGCTGACTACATGAAAAAAAACCCGTTTGTACCCTTCCTCCGTTTCTAGTGATTCCCTTGCCTAAAGGATGAAGACTGGATTTCTTTGCGAGCTGTAGTTCAGCATCCTTGCTCCTGACTTAAGGTCCTGGATTACTGTGTTTGTATTTGCTCTCCCAAAGTTCCTTCTTCCTTAGCCCCTCCCTTCCTCTACTTAACACTGTCTACACAACTACTCTGACAGTATTCTTTTCTTACACCTTCATTGTTAAGGTGATTGTGTTCTTGAGCCAATTTTACCACAGTGTACTGTTTCTTATTTTTGTCTCTCTACACTAAATTTTCTGAGAGCAAAGACCACAGTTAAACTGAATGGTTGACATAACCAACCAACATTTCTTGAATAAATGCCCAACTTTTATGTAAGCACAATATCATGACACAGTAGGCCTTTAAAAGAAATACTGAGCCACATGTGACGGCTATTCTTGGTTGTCAACTTGACCACATCTGAAATTAAACTCCAAGTACACCTGTGGGACTTTTTTCTTAATTAAATCATCTTAAGTGGGAAGACCCCACTTTTAACCATCAGGTGTAAAGATCCACCTTTTGTCCAGGCCATGCCTTCTGCTGGCAGCCTATCTGCAGGACTAGAAAGAAGGGAACATGCTCTCTGCCTGCTTGCTCTAGCTCTCCTTAGCAAGTCTTTTCACTGGCCTACTTCAGGATTCTGTAGATACTGAAGAGCAGCAGAGACATCCAGCCTCGTGAACTGAACAACGTCTTTGTTTCTTGAAACTTCCATTGGTAGATCGTTAGACTAATTGGATCACAGCCTGTTTATTATTATTAATCTAATAAGTCCCCTATATATGGATTCATTCTACCGATTCTCTTTAGAGAATCACATAAAATGTAAAAACACGATCTAAAAGTGTGACATCAGTGATCTCACGTTGATACTTGAATAATATACTCAGGTTTGGTTAAGGTAAATTTGTGTGTTGTGTGTGTTTTTCGAGACAGGGTTTCTTTTCTCTATAGCTTAGGAGCCTGTCCTGAAAGTAGTTCCTGTAGACCAGGCTGGCCTCGAACTCACAGAGATCCTCCTGCCTTTGCCTCCCAAGTGCTGTGGTTAAAAGCGTGCGCCACCATCGCCCAGCTGATACAAAAATCTGTAAAGGTTTCTGGAACCTGAACCAGGCGTGGTGGTGCATGCCTTTGATTCCGAGCACTAGGGAAGCAGCGGCAGGCAGATCTCGAGTTCGAGGCCAATAGGGTCTATGTAGGGACTTCCAGGACAGGCAGGGAGGGGTACACCAGGAACCCTGTCTTAAAAAAGTCAAAAGCAAACAACAAAAACCCAAAACCAAACAAATAAAGGATCCTTTTAAACACACCCCTCCCTTGGAACTGGCACCTATGTTCATCGCGGTAAAAACATGAAAACCACTGCTGTGAGCACCGTTTAGTATACTCGCAAGGCTCAACCATCACCCATTTGCAAGGACAGCGCAGCTTTCGAGTCTAATTTTTAACTGAGAAGGTAAACAAGCGCTGGTCCTGCAGCACTACCGAGAGTGACCACCATATACGAGCCAAGCGGGAGGACAGCCCCGCGAGTGCAAGCAAAGCTGCGGGGCAAAGAGAAAAAAAAATATTTAAAATCCGCGAAAAGAGCGGTGTTACACATGGACCAATAGGCGAGCGTTTAGCGTCCAAAACACAGGGCGGACTGGCACGCGTGGGCGGGACCCCTCCTCGGGCGCGGCCCCGGGCCAGGTGAGGGCAGCGGGCTTGGGGGCTCCGGGCCGCGATCCCGAACCCCGTGTTAGGTGGGTCCGCTGAGGAGGGCCGGAGCCGGGGCCGGGGCGGAGGGAGGGAGGCAGGCAGCCCCCGGTGGGACGCGGGCTCGGCCCCAGGCTCCCCGCCGGCCACGCTCGGGCCCCGCGCCGCACGCCCCCAACCGTCACCCCGTTTGTTTATTGTGAACTCATAGCCGAGCCCCCGGGCGGCCGCGGTGCGGGCCCGGCTGTGACGACAGGCACAGCACACCGGGGCTGCAGGCGGCGACTCCAGTCACTCCCGGGCCCGCGGGAGCGGCCGCCATCTTTAACATCTGGAGCTCGTGCGAGCCGCCCCCGCGTAGTTTTAAATCTGGCGGGGCAGAGCCGGAGCTAGCCACACCCCTGTTTACGGTCTCAGCCAATCGGCGTCCGGCCCGCCATTTTTCAAACGCTTTTCCTGCCGCCAATCAGGGTCGAGCAGTACATTCCTCCCCAGACCGGTTCCAACGGGTCTGGGAGTTAACGACCTGGGAGACCTACCGAACCTGCTAGGTCGGGGCCGGAGGGGCGGGCCTGCTCGGGTGCCGACCAATCAGAAGCACTTCCCGTGGGAGGGCGGGGACTCCCCAGGTTTGAATCATCCCCACAGCCAATCGGAGACGAGGGGGCGTGGCCGGCGACGGATCTCGTCAAGCTGCCGTGGCGCGGAGAAGTCTGCAAAACAAGAGGCTGCGGCTTGGGTCGTGAGGAGCCAGTTCTCGCCGGAGCTTGGGGAAGGAAGTGTTCGTGTCGGCCTCGGAGGGACGCGCTCGCGCCAGGTAAGAGTCGGCCGAGAGCCTCGGGCTCGGCGGCCCGGGCCTGGCGGCGAAGGGGGCGACCTGGGCCGGGCCTCGGCCGGGCGGCTTCGGGAGGGGCCCAGCCGGGCGGACTGGCTTTCGGGTGAGGGCCGGAGCCGGGGCCGCGGGGGCCGGGCGGGGAAGCCCGTGGGCCCGACCGCGCGCCGTTTAGTTTTTGACTTGGAAGTTTTCCTGACGAGTTGAGCGTGAGGCCCGCGGCACGGAAGGCGCGGGGCTTTCCTGTCCGGAGGGCGCGCGGACGGCGGCTTCTCGGCCTCGGGCAAGAGTCGCTGAGGCGAACGGGGCCGCGGTGAGGTGGGCCGGGCCGCGCGCGGGGAGGAGGGGCGCGGAGGCTCGGGTTTGGGCGGGAAGCGGAGCGCTGCCCCCCCCATCCTCGCCAACCCCCGCGGGCCGCGTCGTCCCCCGTCATCCCACGAACCGTGCCGTTCTCCCCGCTTCCCATCCCGCGGGCCGCGTCGTCCCCCATCCCACGACCCGCGCCACCCCCACTCTCCCATCACCCCACCCCCGCCGGCCGCGGCGACACGGCTGTCTCCCTCCGGCAGGTAGACGCCGCGCCACCGTCAGCGATGGGCAAGGGAGACCCCAACAAGCCGCGGGGCAAGATGTCCTCGTACGCCTTCTTCGTGCAGACGTGCCGCGAGGAGCACAAGAAGAAGCACCCCGACTCGTCGGTCAACTTCGCCGAGTTCTCTAAGAAGTGCTCCGAGAGATGGAAGGTGGGGGAGCAGGGCGGGGTGGGGTCCCGGGGTGCTTTTGGCGGGGCCCCTCCGGCGACGGGTGGACCAGGAAGTTCGGGCTTGGCCCAGTCTGGTGACCTGGGGAGAAATAAGTGTTCTCGATAGAGCTGGAGACGGGAGGGGGACTTTAAAGACGCTCGGAGCGCAGCCCTGTTGATGAAACTTTGGATTGGGACGGCTGAGAGCTTAAGGATTTGGCCGTTCACTCGTGTTATTTATTGGGACGGCCAAGAGCTTAAAAATCTTGCTGGTCTACTCGTTTGCTTTTTATTATTTATTTGGGACGGCTGAGAGCTTAAAACTTATTATTTCTATGTACGGCTAAGAGCTTAAAAATTGACTCGGTGTTCTCCCCTCCCCTGTAGACCATGTCTGCAAAGGAAAAATCGAAGTTCGAAGATTTGGCCAAGAGCGACAAAGCTCGCTATGACAGGGAGATGAAGAATTACGTTCCTCCCAAAGGTGATAAGAAAGGAAAGAAAAAGGATCCTAATGCTCCAAAGAGACCACCGTAAGTTGATTTCAATTAGCCAAACCGCTTCTTTCCTTACCCCCCTCTCCATTTGTTAACTCTATTGCTTCCTTTCAGATCTGCCTTCTTCCTGTTTTGCTCTGAACATCGCCCAAAGATCAAAAGTGAACACCCAGGCCTGTCTATTGGAGATACTGCAAAAAAATTGGGTGAGATGTGGTCTGAACAGTCTGCCAAAGATAAACAACCCTATGAGCAGAAGGCAGCTAAACTAAAGGAGAAATATGAAAAGGTTTGGCGCCATTTTACTTTTTAAAAACATATTTGCATATACATGTGAGCTGTAGAAACTGGGAGATTTATATAATCGGTTGTCAGCTTTTGAAAAGGCCTAAGGAAACCAGCTCTAAGAGGGAGATAAACTTTCTTTTGATTTAGTGTTTGTAGCCCTCATAAATTCTGCCTATACACGCAAAAGTTACGTAAATCTGGAAGAAGTGCCAACTGTGTTTTAGGTATTTGTGTCTAAAGCTGTAAGGTGGGGAGGGGTGTCGTAGAAGCACTAACACTGATCTAAGGTAGATCCCATGACTTTATCTGATTTGATTTCTGAAGCCTAAATGGAACAAATGATCTCAAACCTGTGGTAGTCTAAATCCTAGCTCATAAGGTTATTGGTCAATTTTAGGGTTGTTTACATTTAAGTGGTTTTTCACATTGAGCAATGATACCGGATGCTGATCTTACTTTGACTATATTTCAGGATATTGCTGCATACCGTGCCAAGGGCAAAAGTGAAGTAGGAAAGAAGGGTCCTGGTAGGCCAACAGGCTCAAAGAAGAAGAATGAACCAGAAGATGAGGAAGAGGAGGAGGAGGAAGAAGAAGATGAAGATGATGAGGAAGAAGATGAGGATGAAGAATAAATGGCTGTCCTAAAATGTGTGGAGTGTATGTGCTCAGGCAACTTATTTTGCTAAGAATGTGAAATTCAAGTGCAGCTCAACATTAGCTTCAGTATAAAAACTGTACAGATTTTTGTATAGCTGATGAGATTCTTTGTAGAGAAAATACTTTTTTAAAAAAGGAGTTTGTAGCTTTTTGGGGGGCTACAACATACAGTTAGAGTTAAAGCTTTTGATGTTGAATGTTCCTAAATATTTAATGGTTTCTTTAATTTCTTATGGTAGCACAGCAAACATACATAGGAATTTGTATTGCCAGTAATTTTTTTTTAGGATGTTGCATTTTCTCTTGTTATTTTTTTTTTAAAAAATTTGTAATAAAATAATGTATATTACTTGCATTGTGTTTAATTTTCCCTTAAGCGCAGATTGGGGCCATGTCAGTCATTTTCCAGTTTTGTGTTCTTTTTTTTTTTTTTTTTTTTTTTTTTTTTTTTTTTTTTGCTGATTTATTTTGTTTGGAGAGAAGGGTCAATTTCTATGACCATAAATTAGGGCATAGTTATTAGCAAAAGGTTAAAGCTTAGTATTAGGGACATAAGACTTTCAAAGTGTTCTATTATGTTAATTACAAGTCTAAATTTCCGTTCAAATGGAGGGGTGGTGTGTGTTGGTCTTTTCAGGTGTTAGGTCTTTTAGTATACTAAAATGTTTTAGATAATGTACTAGATATGGAGGTGTGGGATTTTAGTTATCTTGGTTTACTGAATGTTAATACAGATTTGAGGTGGATAGATCTGGTGTTAGCTCATTGTATCAAAACTTAGTCCTGAAAGTAAATTATGAGATGATTTGAATGAGGATAGGGAGTAGGCTCCATTCTGGACCAGCTACTACTTTCAAGTGTGTAAACATGTAGGTCTGCCAGGCTGGGTGGTGGTAGGTTATGTAATTAGTCCCAGTGTTGGAAGGTAGAGGCACGAGGAGTGGAAGTTAAGGCCTACCCTGGCTTGTGTGTCGGGAGAAAGCCTGCAAAGAAAGTAAGTGCTTCTGTGGTACAAAGGTAATAATAAGCATAGTACATCTCTTTCAGTTTTGGGTTCTCCAGACTAAATCCTAGCAACAATCAGTGGGAGCATAATCTGTGTGTATTGGTATTATACAAGTAAATTCCTAAAGCAGTTACTGGATTTTTTAAATATCTGCATACTCCATTGAACAGGTTATAATTTTTTAACTAGTTCCTTAAAATTTTTCCCTCTTGACAAGTGCTGCTTTCACTATCATTGTAACTCCCTTACGCTACTTAAAGAACTTTGCTGTGAACCCTGTTGTGGTAGTGCACGCCTTTAATTCCAGCACTGGGGAGGCAGAGGGAGGCGGATATCTGAGTTCAAGGCCAGCCTGGTCTACAAGAGCTGGTTCCAGGACAGGTTCCAAAGCTACAGAGAAACTCTGTCTCAGGGGGGAAATATATATATTGCCATGACTATTTTTATGTGTGAAAAATATTCTTTAAGGAATAGCTGGGCTAGAATTTGCTACTTAGAATAATTCAAACTTTATTTTTGCTTTTGGCAGTGCTGGAGATGGAAGCCAGGGCCTTATGCATGCTAGGCAAGTGCTGTACCCCTGAACTAATTTCAGTGGCATCATTTAAGGTTTTTTTGGTGTTTTCTTCCATACCTGTACTTTGTTAGAAACTGCTCTTGAGCTTTAACTCAAGCCTGGCAAAACTGCTCTAAGTAGTACAGCCGTATATGCCTCAACAGTTTTGCAGTGCTTGTTCTGTTCCATCAATGTAATACTTCTCACGTTTCATAGTCTGTTATTCTTACATATCTCACGTGTCATATTTTCCAAAACAATTTTTTATACGTTAGGGTGTTTGCTGTGATGTTTTGTCTTTTAGGTTTTTGTGAAGAAATTGTGTATTGGGGAAGTGGCACTTGGTTTGTGTGTGTATGTGTGTGTATATATATATATATTCAGGTTTTCGTTTGACATCTTTAAATGTTCATTTTTTAAGATTATGCATTATTCTGCCTGCATGTATACCTTGTACGCTAGAAGATGATACCAGATCTCAGATGGTTGTGAACCACCTATCGTTGCTGGGAACTGAACTCAGGACTTCTAAAAGAGAAGACCGTGCTTAAAACCTCTGAGCCATCTCTCAACCCTGACATTTTTTAAATGCACAGGTTTATTTGACTATGGTCAAATGTATAACTCTTGAAACCTATCTCAGTCAAAGACCAAAAGAAATTGTTTTTTGGTTTGTTAAAAAAAAAAAAATTGAAGGCTGGCGAGATTGTTCAGTAGTTAAATAATACTTGCTGCCCAAACCTAATCTGAGTTCAGTTCTCAGATTGCTGAGAAAGTTGTTTCTGACCTCCATGTGTCATGACCACTCCAACATTGTGTGTATACTCAGGCATGTATGTGGGGCACAGGGTGCTTATAAATATCCACAATTTGTAGGAGCTGGTTTCCTTTCTACCATGTAGGACCGAACTCCACCTGTCAAACTTGGTTGACAATAAGCACCTTTACCTGCTGTGCCATCACACGGACCAAAAAAATATTTTTTTTCTTTTTTTTTCTTCCATCCTTTGAGTTTTTTTTTGATTTTCGAGACAGAGTTTCTCCGTAGCTTTTTGGTTCCTGTCCTGGAACTAGCTCTTGTAGATCAGGCTGGCCTCGAACTCAGAGATCCGCCTGCCTCTGCCTCCCCAGTGCTGGGATTAAAGGCGTGCGCCACCACCGCCCGGCCCAAAAAATATTTCTAAGATTATTACTGTAAGTAGTAAATAAATACACCTTGAATATGACTTCCCAGCTGGGCCTGGTGGCACCTGCCTTTAATCCTGAGCAGAGGAGGGTGGATTTCCGGTTGAGGCCATCCTGTTGTACATAGCAAGTTCCAGGACAACAGAAACCTCATCTTGGACAAAAGAAAATCTGACTTCCCATTACTTCATATGCCATGAAATGTTTTGTAAAACACACACACACATACATATATTTGTTTTTTGAGACAGGGTTTCCTTGTATAACAATCCTAGTCATCCTGGAACTCACTTTATAGACCAGATTGGTGTCAAATTGACAGATCTATACGCCTCTACCTTCCGATTAAAAGGGTTAAAGGTGTGTGTCACCACACCTAACAAAAGTCTTATTTCTTGGCATAGCAAAGGGAAAAAAGCAAAGGAACATAATGTACTAGACCCAGGAATCCCTGCCACAACTAATGGGGACACTAATTTTAAGGGAGAATAAAAGCAATGGGTTTTCGTATGAAAACTTCATTTGTTTCACGTTTGTTTTTATTTAGTCTGCATATTGTCATCCCATAGGGACCAAATAAAAGGTCCCTATCTTTTGTTTTTGCTTATTTTAATTCCCCTTAAACTTTAATGTCACATGGATTCTGTTATTCTTACTCTCAATGTATCTTCCTCCCCTCCTAATGCCCTTGCTATTTTTGTGTCTTAGACTCACAAGATTCTGCATATAAGAGAGGACCAGGTAGCAGTTGTAATTTTATCAAGACTTTGTTCTTTTAGTGTTGAATTTAAACTAAGTTTGCTGTGGTCCCTGTGAGTAGACATTCAGATTTGGGGGGGGGGGGGCGGGGAAGCGGTGGAGATAAGGGTGAAGTTACTTTATATTGTATAAAAGTTTGCTAGCTTCTGAGATATTGAAATTTATTGTTTATACTCTTAAAAAAGGAAAGGAACTGTCAGAGCATTTCATAAAATTTAGTTTTAAAAGTGGAAATACTTCTAGAGATGAGCTAGTTTTAGATTAGTTTTCCATGATTCCCAGTAGAGAGAACCATTTTAAGAGGTTTGTTGGTTGATGGGAAGAGGTGTTGAAACTAGGGGAAAGGGCCAGAAGTCATGAGGTGTGAAGAAGGCCTGTACACTAACTGCCTTCGTATTGCTGTATCTGACTGAAAATGTTCTGTGCCTATCTGTAAATATGAATGTTAGGATAAATGGGAGGGTGCTTTTTTTTTTTTTTTTTTTTTTGGTTTTTCGAGACAGGGTTTCCCTGTGGCTTTTTGGTTCCTGTCCTGGAACTAGCTCTATAGACCAGGCTGGTCTCGAACTCACAGAGATCCGCCTGCCTCTGCCTCCCGAGTGCTGGGATTAAAGGCGTGCGCCACCATCGCCCGGCTGGGAGGGTACTATTTTTAACTGTCTTGGGTAGAAATGGTACAGAATTCATAGATCTCCCACATACATTCTCAAGTAGAAAGTTTTCAAAAACTGAAATCTGATTTAAATATTAGCAATCCACATTTTAGGGTCAAAGAAAACAGCCATAGATAAGGTCCTATCTAAGGCTCACCAGTTTGTCACTTCTATGGTGGTTCTTATGGTGCAGCAAAGGTAAAAGACATTTTTGGGGGTTCACTGAACCTCACTATCCTCCTGGGCCTTGATCACCTCTTGGTAAACTTCATTCTTCCTGTTACGACATCTGTAGACTAGCACAATTAGAGTGTTCACTTTAAAAGTGAAAATTGAGATCTCCTGAGAAAATTGGGAGCATGGGGACCTTGGTGGAGGATTGAAGTGGGGAAAGGAGAGGCAAGGAGGGGAGCAGAGAAAAATGTAGAGCTCAATAAATATCCAAAAAAAAAAAAAAAGTGAAAATTGGGCTGGAGAGATGGCTCAGCTCTTTAAGAGCACTGGCTGCTCTTGTCGAGGACCGGGGTTCAATTCCCAGCACCCGCATGGTGACTCACAGCCATCTGTAACTCTAGTACTAGTCCTGACTTCCTTGGGTATCAGGAATGTATCTAGTGTATAGACATACATACAGGGAAAACATATGCATAAACTAATAAAATAATTAGGAAAAAATGTAAAGAAATCAGGTGCTCAGTAGTACTGAATTTCAAACCAATTCATCAGATTTTACAACTGGGAATGGCCCTATCACCTGTCTAGTCTCCTTTCTTCATTAAGTGTGTCTATATGTAGCTCTGGCTGGCCTGAGCACTAGACCAGCAGGAGATTGCCTGCTGATAGTGTTCAAGCTGTGTACCGGCATGCCAAGCCTGTAGTTACTTTCTAGTTCAGACAACATAATAATCATTCATCAATTCCTTATGCATTCTTTGATCTTCCACATTACCAAAAAAGAGGTGACTTATATACAAAACAAGAAACTAACAAAAATTTATATAAAACCGAGACTAAAAGAGATTAAGTGATAGCGAGGAGCTTAGATTTGGCAACAACTCTGTTCTTTACTGGTTTCATTAAGAGCAGACAAGGCATGTAGCCTCTTGGTAAAATTTAAACTGGGTGTGGTTGTCCACCCTTAGAATCCTAGCCCTTGGGCCACTGGAGCATGTGGAATCAGTTCAGTCATGTACTATTCATAGCAAGTTTGAGGCCAATCTTATAAACTCCAACAGGAAACTCAACATGGACAAATGATTGATTTAACTTTATATGTGTGCAACTTGCTGTATATCTTAGTTATTTTTGATAATTTATAAAAAATGCTGAAGGATTTGCCCTTCTCACTTAAGACTGTATCACTAGAACTGATGATTGAGTTTGTTCATGCTTTTCATTGTATAATATTACATTATATGATTATATCAGCTGGGTATAGTGGTGCACACCCTTAATCCCAGCACATGGGAGGCAGAGAAGCAGGGACATCTCAGAGTAGTTGGAGGCCAGCCTGGTCTACATAGTGTCTTCTAGGACAGTCAGAGCTGTGTAGTGAGACTTTGTCTCAAAAACCCCAAAACAACAAAACATTATGTTATACTTCCTCATTCTACCAATAGGCATTTAGGCTTTTTTTTTTTTTTTTTCATTCTGCAATGGCCAACTCCCACTGTTTCTGCTCAGCAGAAACTTGTTTGCTGTTCTTCCTCTCTCAGGTAGACAGACATGGGAAACATGGGGTTCACCTCGTTTTCTTTTTTTTAATTTTAAATTTTTTATGTGCATTGGCATTTTACCTGTATGTGTGGTGCTACCAGATTCCCTGGAGCTGGAGTCTATACAGCTGTGAGCTGCCTTGTGGGTGCTGGGAATTGAACCTGCGTCCTCTGGAGAGTAGCCAGTGAGCTGCTGAGCCATCTCTCTCCAGCCCCATTGTCTCTTAAGTACAGCGTGCTTTGCCTGCTGTGGAGTTCCTGACCACAGTGTATTTTGTTATTTTTAAGATTGTTTAGGGATAGCCGGATAAATGCTCTAACAATCACTGCATCAAATTTTCTACTATAAGTTTTATAGGGGGGGTAAAGTATGGGTCATAATGAGAAAAATAAATACCTCCATTCACACATTGCCTTTATTGGGGTCTATACTGTAGTCTGATAATCAGAACTTTATATAAGAACTTTAGGCACATTAATTCATTTAATCCTAATAACCCTGAAAAGCAAGCTCTGTAAATGAGAAAGCTGTGCTACAGAGTTTAGATCACTCACACAAGGTTATCTGTAGTGGGAGTTCAAATGAATAAACACTGGACCCCACTGTTCTATATTACCATTTAGTCCAGCAGATTGTAACATCCCCTGAAAAAGAAGCTCTCTGCTGCAGCGCTGCTCAAAGGGAGGCCTAAATCTAACTCAGTTATGAGCAATTCAAAATCTTAAAGAATTATAAAACAATTTTTTTGTTTTGTTTTGTTTTTTTTTTGAGACAGGGTTTCTCTTTGTAGCTTTGGAGCCTGTCCTGGAACTAGCTCTTGTATATCAGGCTGGCCTCAAACTCAGAGATCCGCCTGCCTCTGCCTCCCAAATGCTGGAATTAAAGGCGTGCGCCACCACCGCCGCCTGGCCTGCCAAATATTTTTAAAGATGCTTCCATGTGGAATCATCTTCATGTATCCAAACTTTGGCCCATCTAGGTATCTGATGGCCAGATATGGCCTTGTTTTTTTTACTGAATTGTATGTGGATTTCCTTTAGTTTGCGTTGTTTTTTTGAGACAGTATATAGCCTTGGGTGATCCAGAACCCTCTATGATCAGAACACAAACATAAACCTGCTTCTGCTTCCTAAATGCCAGGATTAAAGGCATGTGCCACCATGCTCTGCTTTTTTTTTTAAATGATAGCATTTTTTCCTTAACAAAATTTGCACATTTGGAGGTATTGAAGGTTGGCCTCATATTTCAGGATTTTGGCAATGTTCATAATTATTTTATAGTAATTAAAAAATTTTAATTTATGTACTGATCAGTTTCTCCACCCTACTCTCCTCCCATTCCAGTCTCCTGCCTGCCATCCACCCATTCCCCACCTCGTCTCTATTCAGAAAGGGACAGGCCTCCCGTGGGAGTCAACAAAGTATGGCACATCAAGCTGAGGCAGGACCAAGCTCCTTCCCCCATCAAGGCTGAGCTAGACCACCTAGCATGGGGAATCGGTTCCCCAAAACTCCAGGGAACAGGTCCTGATCCCACTGCTAGGAGCCCCACAAACACACGAATCCACACAACTGTCACACACATGCAGGTCTCATGCAGACCCCCTAGCAGTTGGCCCAGGGTTCATGTGCTCCCGTGTGTTCGGGTCAGCTGTCTCTGGGTTTTCCTGTCTTATGCCCTACTTTTATATGAGGACTGTTCTCACTCATATTCTGATTCAGAAAAAAATATTCCAGGGTCCCAGTGAGACCTTTTTTTTTTTTTTTTCTTTCGAGACAGGGTTTCTCTGTAGCTTTGGTGCCTGTCCTGGAACTAGCTCTGTAGACCAGGCTGGCCTCAAACTCCCAAAGATCCGCCTGCATCTGCCTACCAAGTGCTGGGATTAAAGGCGTGCGCTACCACCGCCCAGCTCCTGTGAGACAGTTTTAAGCAGGCACTTAATTTTAGTGTTTGTATCCACGTCATCTTTTGATGTGGTTTGTTTTGCAAAGTCCTACGCACTATTTCTAGGTTTATTTTGATAGACTTCCAGTCTCGTGGCTTCTTTTTGTTTGTTGATGTGTTTGTTTTTTTAAATAATATTTATTTATTATGCATACAATATTTTGTCTATGTGTATGTCTGCAGGCCAGAAGAGGGCACCAGACCCCATTACAGATGGTTGTGAGCCACCATGTGGTTGCTGGGAATTGAACTCGGGACCTTTGGAAGGGCAGGCAATGCTTTTAACCTCTGAGCCATCTCTCCAGCCCGATGTGTTGTTTTTGATTTAAAAATACTTTTGATGTCAACTGGCAATTTCATAATAGTAGGTACTACCAAGAAAGATGCTCATTCCTGAGATTGTTGTTTATCATTAACTAAGTGACTTACCAGAGTGTTAGAGATCAGCAACCTGAAAGGCTGTAAAAAGAAATCTTCATGTTTCTATAGGTAGGCATCTTTCACAAACAGCAGAATTCTAAACAACACTCAGGCACCCATTCATCTAATAACCATAGTTTGTATTATTTCAGCTATATTCTGTAAATAAAAAGCCCGAGTAAATTTTTTTTTTTTTTGATTTTTGAGACAGGGTTTCTCTGTGGCTTTTTGATTCCTGTCCTGGAACTAGCTCTTCTAGACCAGGCTGGCCTCGAACTCCCAGAGATCCGCCTGCCTCTGCCTCCCGAGTGCTGGGATTAAAGGCGTGTGCCACCACCGCCTGGCTCCAAGTAAATTTTTAAGTGTGCAGTCATGTATAGAAATGATTACAAGCACTGAAAAGCTATGGATTAAAATACATTTTATTTTTTCTCACCTAAAAAACAAGCAACCCAGAATTAAGATATACATAAGCTTCTCAAGTTTACCCTAATAAAATTTTGAGTATTTGTACAATTTCTACAGAAACATACAGTGTATCAAAATCTGCATAAATCAAATTTATAAAATGTGTAGAAATGCATAGTGATATCATCAACTTACAAAGCAAGGATATGGGGATTATTTTCAAAGCAGCCTAAAGTACAAAACAGTCATTATGGCGGCAGCTTCTGATGTTTTCACGTGTGGTAAGGTTTCTGATTTCAATATATAGAATCATGTTCGTACAGTATCCTAACAAACTGTACTAAAAACAATTTAATTTGCCCGGAAAATGACATGCACAGTACGTGTGCCACCTTTCTTAGCCTATGCATAGATATAAGGTTACTATATTCAACATGGGAAATAGTGGTGATTTCAAACACAAGTTATTACCAATTAGCTTGCTTTCCTTTTTATAGTTGATTTACTTGCAATTATATGAGCATATAAATGCATTTCTTTTTAAATATCTCTAGAGATGAAAGTTTAAATAGTGGATCACAGATCAGTAGCAAAATACAAACTGACAACTCAAAATTACAAATAAACCCTTTGGGATGTGTAAGTTTTATTGTCCAAACTGAAGAACTAAGGTTGGGGAAAAAAGTTGTAGACTTTTTTTCTAAATAAATGTTAGCATTTTTTTTCTTTTTTTAAGCTTTAATTAAAAATATTTGCTTTTGGCAGTAGTTTGTGAATTCTCTCATTGTGATGATTACAAGATCAAACATGCTTAGTTTACTTGTCCCATCTAATCACATTGCTTTCCTTTTTTGGCACTCAATGTAGGCATTTTTATCTTTTTGGGTAAGAATAGACTTCTTAGAAATTAAAATTTGCAACATTTGGTTCTCTTAAAGTAGGTATTGTCTTAATGTTCAAATTAAATGTTTTCACTGGCATATACTAAAAGAAAATACATTTCCTAAAATAGAAATTAACACCTAAGGTAACAGAACGCAGTTCACGTTTGCTGATCTGTGTTCTTAGGTGCTGTCTTAAATTAAAAAACAATGTGCATGGCATTTCATTTGGATGAAGACACGTGTCCGCTCATCCTGGTTTCACAGCTTGGGCTGTACTGCAGTTTTCTAAGGCTTTGTATCTAACAAGGGCTCGGGAATTCTTAGCTCAGAACCGCCCTTACGTTGTTCACACTAAACTATTGTATTGTATTCCTGCCCCCCAGCCTTCTTTTCAAGTTTCAAACTGAAAATTATTTCTAGTTTTCTATAGTGACAGATCTTGGGGAATGTAGATGCAAAATATAGGTGGGCAATGGTTCTTTTTAGTAGGAAGATCCCTTTGCTAGCCTAGAAGTTGGTGTGAGCAGAGGGCATCGAGAATACCAGCAGACAGGGGAGTCTGCCACAGCATCTTCAGGCCCAATGGGATGCCCTTGAGCTGGTCCCCACTGTCATTCTTCTTCCAGCCATACGTCATTCAACTTCATAGTCAATGGCAGCCCAGAAACTCATTTCTGAGTGGCAGAAGTATCCCCACACAGGTGACATTTCATCCATTGTTACCATCATATCAATTTCACTATAAGCTCTCAAAAAATATACTGAGAAATGAAAGAGGCACTAAATGTGTTGAAATTCACCTTTCAAACAAGCAGCATGACTGAAGGAAGGCCACCATGGCTAACGACCTGGGGCAGTGCTTCAGAAAGATGTGAAATTAAATAAAGACAGCAGGTTGATAGCCACCAAGTCAAATAGCAGAGTCTGGTTACTTCAACCGCAGCTTTTCTTCAAGTGTGTTAACAACAACAACAACAACAAAAACCAAACTGCCTTTCAGACCCCTGAGTGTATTCCCAAAGAAGACAACATATGCTTTAACTCTGTTCTGAAAACTGAGTTAAAGGCACAAATTACCAACGTCATCTTAAAACAAAAGAAAAACGATGTAAACATCTACAGAGTTTAAGGTAAAAGCAGTTTTGTAAACAGTAACTGCAGATGATAATGTTATTGTAAAAATCACAGTTTATCAACGTCCTTCGAGCTGATCAGAGGTTCCATGTTTGGAGCTATACAGAATTAATAATAATTGTTGCAGCAGGTTCCAGGCGGTTTTCAGTCCTCCATAAATGTACTTGTCAGTAGGTAGAGTGTTGGTTTTTTTCTTCGTTTTTAAATACTGTGAATGTTGTTCATTTCCCACTTCTGGGTCGTCTTACTGGAGTCACAGCTGGCGATGAACACTTGATGCAGGACCTCTGAGCGATCTAAGCACTTTCCTGAAGGGACGTGAGTAAACCTGTGCAGGCTCTGGAAAACACGGGGAGGGAAAGGTTGGAAATGCGGACTCAGAGATCCTGAGATCGGAAGCATTACTGGGCTTTCTCAGAAGGCAGTGCAAGCATACTGGACCAGCTTGCATTAGACCTTGAATGTCAGTTTTCTTAGCCCTTCCTTTTATTATGTCACTACATACTGCTGGTACGCCAAATTCAATACACACAAATTGAAGTTCCGGCCCTTCAAACCTTTGTCTTTGGTTCTTATTCTGGCTAAAGACAATCCCAGCTCTCCAGTCCTAAGGAAACTGTATGCTTCTCTCTCATTCATTCATGTATCAGTTCTCCATGCCTAATACTGTGAGTCTCTGGCTTACGTTTTTTAACTCCTATCTCCCCTGCTCTAATCCAGTTTTCATCGTATGCTGCCTATTCCGTTCAGCTCATAGCTTTTCAAAGAAAGGTCCTCAGACTACCCAAGTATGGGTGGGTTCAGCCAAACTCATGCTTAAAAATGCAAAAGAACTGATTCCTTTGCGCTGTACTGACATTGCTCCATTGGGACAAAAGCCACGGCGAAAGCATTCAAGTCCCAGCGTCATCAAGCAGTGGTGTGTGACAAATTGCCAACAGTCCTACCTGTCACTGCCACGGACTCAGCTCAAACCCACCACACTTCCCGTAAGGACACTCACAATGAAGGTGTGGAGAGGAGGGGGCTCGAGGCTGTTTCTTAGTATAGCCCTTGGCTGCCCCTGAACTTGTTCTGAAAACCAGGAAGATCTCAGACTCACAGAGATTCGCCTGCCTCTGCCTCTCAAGTGCTAGGATTAAAGGCGTGTGCCACCGCTGCCTGTCAAAGCTTATTAATTTTTAGTTATAACCTGACCCTTATGTATCCTTTTTTTAAAAAAATATTTATTTATTATGTAAACAATATTCGGTCTGCGTGTATGCCTGCAGGCCAGAAGAGGGCACCTGATCTCATTACAGATGGTTGTGAGTCACCATGTGGTTGCTGGGAATTGAACTCAGGACCTTTGGAAGAGCAGGCAATGCTCTTAACCTCTGAGCCATCTCTCCAGCCCGCCTCATGTATCCTTTAAAAACCACTGAGAGGAAACAGAAACTGTGCATCAAGAGCTCCCCACAGAAGAGCACAGTGGCATCTTGAGAAAGGCACACAAGAAAGGAGTAACTACCCACTTTTTCATACCCTGCCATTTTTACTCAATTCAACAAACTGTGATTATTCAAAATTGGATGTCTGTAACTATCAGAACAACAACAACAAAACAACAAATGAAAAAAATACTTGACAGTGTTTGTTCTAGTTTACTTGACAAAATTTAGACTTCTCTAAAGGAACAAGCCTTACAGTTCTGATTTTTTTTTGCATTTAATGCAATGGAACATGTCAGCATTTGGGAGTTCTTCATAACTTACTGAATAGTATTTAGTATTATTTTAGCATAATATGAAACATAAAAAAGTTATATATTATTTAATTTCAAATTTCACAAATATTTTTAGTAATAACCTATATGGAAGCCCCCTGTGGAGAATATTAGTATCTTTCTATTGTTAGAAGTGGGAGAGGAAACTTCAGTTGGGATGTAAAATAAAAGAAAAATAATTCTCATAGCCAATAGAAAAAAAGAAAAGGAACAGGTTCTCAATATTGTAGTATAGGCTTATTTCAAATTACAACCTTCCTACCTCTGCCTCAAGGTTGGGATTACAGGCTAGCCCAACAGTACTGAGTGAGTTTCAATAATCCTTAAGCCTAGGGGGGTAGGGGGATGCAGAAGCCAGAAAGTTTGAGAATTCTGTTCAAGCCGATCTTATCGTCGACCTATTTATTTTTCGCAGTCCTTTATGAATAATTTTCCTAAAAGTATCGACTGTTTCCTATGGCTACTTCAAAAAAAAAAAAAAAGCCCCTTCAAATTAGGAGTAACCTTAAAGCAGTTCTCAGTTTCTTCTGCATGTCTCCATAGTCTTTTTCTATGAAAACATCAAAAACTACATTCTCTTTTTTTCCTTCCTGATAGCATTTGGCTTCTTTTTAACTGTATGTTTCCCCCTCCACATTACAGAAAACGTGCTTTAGATTTTTTGTTTGTTTGTTTTTTTGCTCTTTCGAGACAGGGTTTCTCTGTGGTTTTGAAGCCTGTCCTGGAACTAGCTCTTGTAGACCAGGCTGGTCTCGAACTCACAGAGATCCGCCTGCCTCTGCCTCCCCAGTGCTGGGATTAAAGGCGTGCGCCACCACCGCCCGGCTAGCTTTAGATATTTTCCACGTGCTCACGACGCCAGTCTGTCACATCACTGGGCCCCAGTGGAGTGGTGCAGCAGCGTGTCTTTAAGAATACTGAAAACACATAGATTCCTTTTTCTTTAATTTGGGATAGGTACTGAGGGGTTAATTCATCATTATGTTGTACCTCTGGGTTCTATCTCCAGCTGATTTCCATTCTTTTGGGGCAAGGCCTCATGCAGTCCAGCCTGGCCTTGAACTCACAATCCTTCTGCCTCAGCCTCCAGAAAACTACTCATGACTTCTTGATGGTATTTGGTCTGCTAGACTCCTTTATAGTTTAAAAACTACCATTCCCACAGTCTCTACCATTTACTCTTCATTTTTACTTGTGAAAATAAACACTGTTTGTCAGGATTTATTAATCTTGTTAATAACAAGTTGTCCTTTCCAACCTGTTATAAAAAAAAAAAAACAACACAAAAGATTCGGCCCTTGTGAGCTGAGCTGGCTTTGTTTCAAAACTTCAAGACCTGAGTTTGATCCCTGAGCCCCACTTAAAGGTGGCAAGAGAAACCAATTCCAGAGTTGTCCTCTGACCTGTACAGCATGTTTGTGGTGGGTGCCCCTCTCCTCACATATATCCCACACACTATACAAGTAAGAACAATAAATACAATAAAATCCAGCACCAGGCATGCGCAGTAATTATCCATGAAAGACGGTGCCTAGACATTACTGCGTGAGGAATATGCCTGCCCAACGGAAGGGAGAGCAAATGTTAGATGACTTAGCTGAGGGCTGCTCTGGGTCCTTTCAGTTTGAAAAGGCTTTGCCAATGTTGTAGTTCATAAAACCATAACTTGACTCATGCAAATGTACACTTTGAAAAAACTATCCATCCCTGAGTGTGTGGACAAGTGACTCCTGCACCTTCTCTTGGGCTCTTGCCCTTCTTTAGGTCTTATCTTGTCACACTTCGATATGATAGGGCCTCTCTTTTGTTGCTGTTATATTTTATTATCATCCCTTGGAAGCCTGTTTGTTTTCTAATGAAAGACAGAAAGGGAGTGGATCTGCTTGGGAGGGACAGTGGGGAAGAGCTGGGAGGAACAGAGGAAGGGGAAACTGTAATTAATATATACTACGTGTATGTGGGGGAACCTATTTTCAATCAAAAGGAAAAAAAGATTATACATTAATCCATTAATATGTTTGAATCTTGCCAGAATGCTTTAACTAGGCACAGCTGAGACAGAAAAGCAGCCTAAGGGCCAGCAGGGTCATGTGAATAAACCAGGCCAATGAAACCATGTGACTAGAACAAGCAACTCCTCCTGTTTGCAGTTAGCAGGGAAGGCTGAGGAAGCCGGAAGGTTCTGTGTCCAACTCTTATTTGCCTGCCTGCACTGCCACCTGCTGGACAGCACGAGGAGTCAACCCCTTTCTTTTTTAAAGGTCTAAGAACACTGCTGATATTTTAGTGAACGACTCATTGGATTTAGATCTGAAAACAGTGGTGGGAACTGCCTCCAGCAACACCCGCATCCTTGAGCTTCTAAAATTCTCCATGCCTGTCACAGCAGACTCACTGCGTGACAACCCTGCTCCAGGGAACAGAAGTGACGGCTCATTATAGACCAGTGACTCACCGAGAGCCCAGGCAAACCTGCACCAAAACCTAAGGCAGGACACCCAAGTCACGGACATGAACATGTCGTCTTCAAAATTCCTCCGTCTAAATCCTACAAGCTAAGTGCTCCTGACAACGGGACAGCAGACATTACCCCAGGAGCTGGCACACAGCGTACCTTCAAGTACTGCCATTCCTTAAATTCATTCAGGTTGCAGTGAGTAATCATGACTTTGGAGCCATCGGGTCCTTTTGTCAAACACTGGTCGTACTGCATGAGCTGATTTGCTTCATTGATTCGGAAAAGCTATTGAACAAACAAATAAAACAGAGATAACTTTCCTGCCAATATATGTTTCACAGAAAACTTAACTCCTATAACTTACTGTTGTATGATTTTTGTGCCACAGACAAGAGCTCCACTCATTTTGAAATTGCTGAAGACCTCTCTTAACACTTTATTTACACTCTTTGTTCTTTACCTCTAATCCACAGAATGGGTAATTATCTCATATTTACCATGTATCAACAATAAGAAAATTAAAAATCAGAAGTAGACCTAATAGTGTTTCACAGCTGAGATTGGACACATGAAAAATATCTATAAAAGGAAGCCATGCATAAAATATATGGAACTGGCAGCAGCACCCCGGCTTATTAAGAAAAAGTGTGGCTTACTAACTACACTTATGAAACCGCAGAGGTTGGGCTTACTTAGTCCTGATTAATGTGTGTTCCCATAGGAACATATTATTAATTCTGTGCAGACATTTCTATATTCTCATGTGAAAATGAACACTGACAACATTCCCTATTTAAAGAAAATGCTTTAGCAGTCAGAGTTCACTTAATGTTTCTGATTTCTCAAGACAAAAGGAAAAAACCAAACTAAACAAACCCTCTCCGTCTGTGATCAAGTCTGCTGGCTCTCAGGGCTGACCAATCCCAAGAGACGGAGACTTACCTGGTTCCCACCCATCCTGTGGCAGGGTCCTAGCTCAACAAAGCCTCCGTTTGTCTTCCCCATGCTGTCAATACAGTACGCAGTCTCAAAGCCTCGGATCTAAGGGTACGAAGAGAACATACAGGAAACAGCCTGGTTTGTAATAAACTAGGACCAGAGTAAAAGATTCTCAAGGGCACTGCACAATTCACGGAGAGTTCATGGCTGCAGTGCCAGGCTGTCCCAGGTGTCACCATCCTTTAAGTATGTTTTAGCATCGCCATCATCATCATCGTCACCATCATCATCTTTGAAATCATGGGCTAAGGCCAATATTGAAATGAGCTTACTCCACTTAAGGGCACTAGCCTACCATGTGCTAGAAAATACAACGAAGAAACAAAGTACAAGACACCCTAAGGAAAATTGCAGGACCAGAGCATCCATGGGAATGAGAAGTAAACAGAGGAAAGCTATGTAACTGTAGGGGGACAGGGACCAGCTTTAGACGTCTAGAGCAGACTGTGCTTCTGAGTTCTTCTCTCAGTGGCTATGCAGTACTTTTGGGGTAGCTGCCTCCAGGCTTCTCAATGCAAAGGTCATGGCACATGGACCCTGCAGTGGGGCTCCCCTCCAACTACCAATAATGGAAGCAGAAGCAAACACAGGTTTCCATGTTTGGAATGCAATTTCGTGCTAAAGTAACTACTTTTAGAAGAATTGTGTATTTATCTCAATTATAGGCCACTGTAGTATTTAGATAAAGTGCTTAATTCTGTAGATACGGGCGAAGGATTAGAGCTTTTGAACATATAAAGATGAGCAAGTCATGGTCCTCAGGACCATCAAAATATGGGGGACAACGGGGTGTGATGGTCTGCAGAAGAGACGAATGTGCAGACGGAGCAGCCTCTACTGCCTGGGGTAAGCTCAGACTTTCCTGGCGGACGTCTTCTAAATAGGGGCTTTCTCTGGAATGTTCAGCTGATGAGTGAATGCAATGGAATTGGAGAAATTCCTCTGAAGATATATTTAGAAGAGAAGCGGTAAAAGGAGGGGAAAATCCCGCATTAATCCTCTCATTCCTGCATGCATGTGTTGATTCATCCATGGAATACTAGGCAGGTATCTACCACGTGGTGGGCATGCTACAGTCTCTGATATGTAAGCGAACAAAATAAATACAGCTGTTTCAGTAAACCCACAGTTTACAGCAAAAGACGAGGCAGAAAAGCAGCAGAACATGTGACGGACAGATATGATACCTGCCGTGTTAGTAAATAATGCAGCCATGGGGTGTGGAGGGAGAAAGGGAGTAGATATGATACCTGCCGTGTTAGTAAATAATGCGGCCATGGGGTGTGGAGGGAGAAAGGGAGTAGATATGATACCTGCCGTGTTAGTAAATAATGCAGCCATGGGGTGTGGGGGGAGAAAGGGAGTAGATATGATACCTGCCGTGTTAGTAAATAATGCAGCCATGGGGTGTGGAGGGAGAAAGGGAGTAGATATGATACCTGCCGTGTTAGTAAATAATGCAGCCATGGGGTGTGGGGGGAGAAAGGGAGTAGATATGATACCTGCCGTGTTAGTAAATAATGCAGCCATGGGGTGTGGGGGGAGAAAGGGAGTAGATATGATACCTGCCGTGTTAGTAAATAATGCAGCCATGGGGTGTGGAGGGAGAAAGGGAGTAGATATGATACCTGCCGTGTTAGTAAATAATGCAGCCATGGGGTGTGGGGGGAGAAAGGGAGTAGATATGATACCTGCCGTGTTAGTAAATAATGCAGCCATGGGGTGTGGAGGGAGAAAGGGAGTAGATATGATACCTGCCGTGTTAGTAAATAATGCGGCCATGGGGTGTGGAGGGAGAAAGGGAGTTGAAAGTGCTCCAGGGGAGAGCTCATCACGGACACGGGTGGATAAACTTGAAAGAGGTCTGCGTTAGTCATGGATGCACATGTCCTCAGGAAGGCACTGTGGGCAGAGGGATGGTGAGCAGTAGGTGTGATGTGGGGCAGTGGGGCTGAAGTAGAGTGAGACAAGCAGGAGCGGGTGAGGCGAGAGAGGAATGAGGGTCTCGCGGCCGCCAGAAAGGGCTGTGCCTTCACCCCAGCAACTGGGCGCCACTGTGGGTGTCTTTGAGGAGAGGTGATTAGACTTGACTTGGACTTCCTAAGCTACACTGATTGCTTCCTCTGTTTAGAACCGGCTGTGGTAAGAGCGAGTTAGTTTTGCTGAGAGGTGATGGAGACTCAGTCAATCAAGGAAAGGAAGGGCTGGGTTCTGAAACCGATGAAAATGCGAGAAAAAGATTCAAAGAGGACTACTCAGGTTTTGGTACGAGCACTGAACCAAGATGGGCTGGAGAGAGAGAGAGAAAAGAGTTCAATTTCAAATTCATGTATTGAGATGAGTTCAAAATGATATTCAAGTAAAGACATCATGAGGATGGCGGAATGTATTTATCTAGGCTCTGGGAGGGAGGGTTGAGTTGATGACGTAATCTAATAGTCATTTGTATAAAGATGTGTTTAAAGCCAGCCGATTGGATAAGGTCAAAGGAGAATTCCTTCCTTCCACACAAAGGGCTCCTGGGAGATTAAAATGTAACTAACTCTGGTCTAGACTCCCCCAATTCATTATTTACTAGTGGGTTACTAGCTAGTTTGCTGTAACAGGGAAGATGAAATAAGAGCACAGAAAAAAGAAAATGGCATCCAAACAAGTAACACACAGGCAGTAGTTTCATGGCCTCTGTGTGTCCCCTTTTCCTTCCCAAACTCAGAACAATGCAGACTTACGAACGGCCTGTATTTCTCCCTGTAGGGCTGTGGTGTCCTCAAGCTACAGACCAATGGCCTCCAGATGTTCACCGCCAGAGAGGCCTCTTTTCTGGGTTTCAGGCTAAGACTGTCAATCAGCAGCAGCTGACCACTGAACCTGGCAGTCTAGAAGGGATCCTGTGTGCACACCACCTCCAGCAGGCAGAGTGCTGTTCCTCAACACCTCCACACTCACTGTCTCCTGGGCTAACAATCGCAGCCGCCTCTAATCAAACAGAGAGCTACACCTTCCCAGCCCTCGTTTTTCACACATTAGCCTTCCCCGTGATGTCCCTACGCCTGTACGTGTGCCCCTCAAATGTGTCCCATGCGCTCCACCTCACTCTTGCCACCTTTGTCTAAGCCACCATCAGTTTCACTAGATCCGCTCTTCCCCTCCTGACTTCTATTCTAAATGCTCCCAGCAGGCAATTCAAACTAAAACATAAACCAAATCTCACGGCCCTTCTGTTTTATATCCTCCATGGGCCTTTCTCCATCTTCAGGGTGAGAGCCTCCCCATGTCCCACGTCTGCTATTCCACCTCACCCCATTTCTTCTAGTCTGTTTCTCAAATGGACAATGGATTTTTGTGGTGGTTTGAATGAGCATGCTCCCCAGAGGCTCACATATGAGCGCTCTGTCCCCAGGGGGTGGCACTGTTTAGAGAGGCTTCAGTGGAAGTACGTCACTGGAGGTGGGCTTCGAGAGATGACTCCATTTCCAGCTCTCTCTCTCTGCTTTGAGCTCACAGTTCAAGACGCGAGCTGTCAACTTGTTACTCCAGCCGTCAAACTCGTTTTGATGGACTCGCAGCCCTTAGAACCGTAAGCCCAAACAAATCCTCTTTGACGAGTTGCCATAGTCCAGCAATAGAAAGAGAACTGAAGCAATTTCCTAACTTTGACTTCACCCTTTTCTTTGTTTGTAGTGCTCTTTCTTTCATGGCTCTTGTCCCCATCATCCTGACTTCAGGTTAAATGTCACAGCCTCAGGACGCTCCCTCAAGATGGCGCCTCATGCTAGCTTCCTTTGTACTCACTGTCATCTCGTCATGCTCTCTGCTTCCCTCAATGGCTCTGGTCTCTCTCCCCACCCCCACCAGCATACAAGATTTTGAAGAAAGGGGGCTTGTCTGATTTTGCCCAGACAAATGACTGTCACATGCCAGGCCCTCGGTCAATGTTCACTGAATGTGCGCATTAACAAAGACACATAATCCTGGAAGCTGACGGCATGCGCTGTGCATGTGTGAGTACAACCAGAAACCATGTCGCAGAGGCAAGTCGGAAGAAACGGGAATGGCCATCGAGATCAAGGCCTTTGCTTTCCTTTATTCCCGCTGCCCAGTTCATCTGATGAGTGCTATGTGAATCGCGCTGCACTGGTCTCCGCAGTAGCCTACTGGGGCCCAGGGAGGTGTAGGCCCAGAACTGGACGGATGTGGGGTGCTGTGAAGACCCGAGTGGCTCTGATGAAATGGAGACGAGAGAAATGATTCTCAGGATGAGAGCAGCAGTGACACTGGAAGCGGCCGAGACAGGGACATGGTGGGTGCCGGAGACGGGAGCGTCTCACCCACAGCCACGTGCATAATGTGGCTTCGTGGTCAGGGCAGCTCTGATGGTTTGGTAGAAGGGTAGTGTATACTACCAAACGGTATCTAGTCAAACATTTCTGCACGCATTCTCTGCTTCCATGAGCACCTTTCCCTTCTTCTCTGCCTTCTGTCAAACACCGAGTCCAAATATACACATTCTGATATCTAAGTATTGGCTGATACTTACTTCTCCCCACTCAACATTTTTGGGCGGCAGAGGGTAGTGGGCGGTGATGTCATAGGCTATTTCCTCCATGAACCATTTGAAACTCTTGCAGTTGTGGTCCTCCCGGAACTTCTTGAGCTCTGATATATCCCCATACGGCAGTGCCTTCGACTCGGGACGGCTGGCATAGAAATAGTCTTTGTATTCATCCCACCAAACTTCGACAACTCGAACGTAATTCTGAGAAAAGAAAAACCACAGGCGGTTTGAGATGTAGAAATAACTGTAACGGCATAAGCAGCCTACCTTACATGTGCAGAATAACCCAAAATATGGTGAACTCACCTAGAGAGGGCCTGACACTTCCTAAACAATGAAAAGAAGGGATCTAATAACCCTACTATGTCATTTTCCAAGTATAGAAATGCCACTCATGTATATTCATTTAAAAAGTGAGATACATAAAATCAGACATCCCTGAGCTGGAAGATCATAAATTCTAAGATAATGCAATTTATTCTGAGAGCAGATGAAGAAAGTGAAGCCCAGAGAGGGTTTCTGAGTGCCTGGGTGGCCAGTGGCGTTCCTTCTCATCTCATTTCCTTTCTATTAGAACCATGGGACTGACATATATGAGGAAAATCCCTTTTAGAAACCATCATTACAAAGAAGTGCTCTACAGCTCACTCTATTAATCTTTTCATGACTATAACAGAATCATTCCACTGTAACCTCAAATTAACTGGACATCTTCCACAGGTGGTTCACAAGAAGGAAAAACAGCTAGTGACCAATAAGATAAATTGACACTCTCATTACCGACAAAAATTTAACCCGCAGAGCTGGACAGTATTAGTGAATCCTTGCACGAATGAATGACTGGACGGGTGTTTACTCTCCCCAGTCCCCTCTATCTTCTACATCACGCAGTAGCAATTTCTCCATAGAGGAGGGTGTAACAGGCTGGGGAGATGGTTCAGTAGATAAAGCACTTGCCACTCCAGCATGAAGACAAGAGTTCGGATCTCAAGAACCCATGCAAATGCCAAATGGGAGTGGCAGCCTTCCTGTAATTCTAGCACTTTCGAGGAAGACAAGATAGAGATCCCTGGAGTGAGCTGGCTAGTTAAGACCAGCTGTACAGGCATGTTCTAGGTTCAATTGGGGCCTGCCTCAGTGAAGGTGGAAAACCATGCAGGAGACTCCCAGTGTCAGTCTTGGGCCCAGGTACACCCTCACACATGTGAACATGCAGACACACATACATGCACACCACACACGGATGCAGGGAATCTGTTTTGTGTCCACAGCAATTCTTCAGGCCTACTATAAAGTGACAGCTGTGGCGAGGCCCCAGGAGGCTGGGTATGGTTTGTTGACCAGTTACTGGCCTCTGTTTTATATCAAGAGTAGGCATATTTAGTGTTCAGATTAAATTGACTTCTAGGCTAAAAGATAGTTATTAAAGCGGGAACAGGTCATCATACCAAATAAACAGAGAAAAATCGTTAGGAATAAATTTAACGATGGAAGCTAAAGATACTGAAAGTCATCTAAAAAAGACAAAGCGTGGAAGCATCCCATGCTCGTGGATGGGAAGAGCTAATATCAAATATCAGAGGCTCCTCAAGAATACTAGTTTTTTGTTTGTTTGTTTGTTTGGGTAGCACCACACTCCCCAAAGTGATCTACAAAATACCAATTATAATTTTCATGGATACTGAAAGATTCAAGGCTGGTGAGATGACTCCGTGGGGAGAGGCGCTTGCCTCCATGCCCTGAGGACCCAAGTCTGGTCTCTGGAATGAACTTGGTGGAATCCACATAGTGGAAGGAGAATACCGAGTCTCACAAGCTGACCTCCAGCCTACTCACGTCACCATACGGCCCCTGTGCCCCCCACCTCCACTAAAACAGAAGAGAGAAAGGGAAAAATCAACCCTAAAATTCATATTGTAAAGAGTCGGTTATAACAGTCAATGTAATATTGATCAAAAAGAATAGATCCAGGGGCATTACACTACCCGACTTCAAAATCTACTACAAAGCATGGTAACAAAAACAATAAAAACAGAAACAGACGCTGGGAGCCCAGAGATAATTTCAGGCACACACAACTGATTTTCACCTAAGGTGCCAAGGACGCACAGCAGGGAAAAAGACAGTCTCCATCAATAGTAGCATTGAGGAAGCTTTGGCTAACTTCCCGCAAAGGAGTAAAATTAGACCTTCTTTTCAAGGACACATGAAAAGCAACCCAAAATAGATTAAAGCCTTAAAAGTGAGACCCCCCCCCCATAAAAAGCTCTTAGGAAAAAAATGTAGGAAAAGTTTTCTGAAGTATTTTGCACATGCGAGGAAAGCAAAACTACACCAACGAGATAAGGGCGAACTAAGACCCTCAGCGCTGCACGAAAGAAGCACGCCTACAAAAGAGAACGGGCCTGCGAACCACACCCCTGCTAAGGAGCTAATCGCTACAATGTAGGAAAATACAAAGCAACTCAAAAAGAAGGGTACAAATAACCTCATTTTTAAATCGGGCAAACCACCCGACACACATTTCTCAAAAGTGGACCAACGGCTGCTGGGTACATGCCAGGATGCAGTGTCACTAACCACGCAGGGGATGCACGTGAAAGCCAGAAGGCAGCGTCACTTCATATCTGCTAGGACAGCTACGGTCCAGAGATAAAAGGGAAGTGTGTCTGTGGGGATACAGGTGCAAGGGAATCCTTTCAAACTGTTGGCAGGAATACAAACTATTACAGTCATGGAAATCAGGATGGAGGCTCCTTCACTGAAACGAAAATAGGGGGCTGGAGAGATGGCTCAGTGGTTAAGAGCACTGACTGCTCTTCCAGAGGACCTAGGATCAATCCCCAGCACCCACATGGTAGCTCATAACTGCCTGTAACTTCAGTTCCAGGGGACTTGAAACCCATGGCAAAAAACATCAATGCATATAAAAGAAAAATAAATAATAAATACAATTAAAATAGAGAGAGAGAGAGAGAGAGAGAGAGAGAGAGAGAGAGAGAGAGAGAGAACAACTCTGTGACCCAGTGCTGTGTTGTCTATGAATGTCCTGAAGGATGTTAACTTGGTCTACCAGTGAGATGCCAGAATCTCTGTGCAGAATGACTAGTATTTGGAATCATCCTGAGTGTCTGCCAGCTGGAATATAAATAAAGAAAATGTGATATGCACAATAGAATGCCCAATCTTTAAACAAAAGCAAATTCTGTCATTTGCAACAACACACAGGACTTTATGGTAAATGAGATAGATAAACTAGGCACAGAAAGAGAAATGGGTGCGCCCACTCACAGGTAGGATGTGAAAGAAACCAGTGTATAGAAACAGTGGAATGGAGTTACCAGAGGCTGGGAAGGGGGAAGGCTGGGGAGGTATTTGGGCCAAAGACACAAACTCCCTACCATAGGAAAAGCAAGTTGTGGTGATCTCTGTACATGAGTTACGACAATTAGTAAAAAAACATTGATTAAAGCCCAGCATGTAATGAAGTATATAAACTAAATAGGCTTTAAGCATTCCACAATGTATGCATATCAAATATTGTCATACATCATAAATACACTTGTTCTTTATTTGTCAAAACACAAATGAAAAGGAACAGGGCTAAACTGAATAACAGTAAAGAATAGTAAGATCTTTCAGGAGTCAAGTCTAGTCTTGGCTCACGGTGAAGGGCCAATGTGATTGCGGAGATTTACCCCAGCCAATGATCTGAGAGTGACTTTGTCAGAATTTTAGTTCTCTTCCCTCTCTCCTTTTAACAACAAGAACAAGAACAAAACCTCACCTTGAGAGTTGGAGAAGACCCAACATATAGGGGTGGAGGATTTCCTTGCCAGCCCTCAAGCCGGTAGATGTGTCCAACACGAGAACAAGGGACAAAGAGTAATTTACCACCGCACTGCCAGATCTATCGAGAAAAGTGTATACTGTGAAAGTGGTTAGACACGTAAAAAGAAAAAAAATAACGGGACATGTGTTCTGTAAATGTAAATTTTAAGTGAGACATAATGGGTTCTGAGCTAACCAAATTCTAAAACAATTACTTTAGAAACACATGCAATACCAAGGAAGGCAGCGGTAATGTATATAATAAGTTACAATTAATGAGTTCTCTTCTATGTACATGTAGATCCAGGAGCCCTTCCTCAATATAACCTTCCAAAATAGCATAAATCCTTCATCCTTAACATCACCTGTCGTTTCTGATGCTAATCTGTTTCCTACTTGGGTGAATACTGTAATAACCTCCTAACTGGCTTCATCACCTTCAACTCTTCTCTACTTAACTCTATCCTTATTTACAGCAACAGATTACTGCAGCTTTGGGTCATGCTTCCCTCTTGTTGGTTGCCACTGGCTTATTGAACAAGGCAGTGGGAATGTCTTAACTCAGCGTTAAGGACTGTTTAGTACAGTTCTAACTGTGCTTGCTCACTTTATCTTGAGTGTCTTTCTGAAACAGGCTTCTTGATTCCGCCGCCTGCTTCTGCACTTGCTCATGCGCTCTTCACATTCACATCCTGTGTCTACCCTCATCCTCCACACCTAGGAGGCCTGCTCGTCTCAGCCTGTTTCTCTCTGCTTAGTGAAATCACGCATCTGATTTCTACCTCAAATTCTACCTCCATCATGGTGGCATTTTCTTCAACCAACTAAATGCCTCTGCCTTTTTCTAGATTTATAATATTATGAATTTACAAATATTTCTAATCTATAAGTTTTTTGTTGATAGCAAGGATTAGTTGTCCCTATTCTAACCCTCACAATACAAAACACAGACTATTTAAGGCAAGAAGCATTGGATATCTATCTGATCAAAGTAATCTTTTCCCCCTCCCGATCTCTGAAAGTAGGGTGGGACTGAGGCAGAGTTGCCCTGAGCAGGACCCCTCCACTGCCAGCAGGAGGCTGTCAGTCACTATGTGAGTACCCTGTCTTCTATCACCATGTCCTACAGTGGCCAAGGATGCTGGGTTAGTAGACAGCCAACACGCAGCCCTCCAAAGGGCTACTATTAACCAAGGCTCCAACGAACAGGCAGCCTGCGAGCAGGAGAGAGGCTATTTCCATTTCTGAAGCTTGTTGGCCGTAATTCTGAGCTGATGTCGGTAGACAACGAATCATTTTACTTTATTATCCTAAGAGTTATGCTTTATCGAGGCATTCTCAATAGTTTAGAGAAATTCATTATATACACTTAAAAAAAACAAAACAAAACCCTAGCTTTATTTGAAAGTCATAAAAATTGGGTAACTAGTTAGTAAACATGAGGCAGGGTGTGAGGGCGCATGCCTTTAGTCCCAGTACTTAGCATGTAAAAGCAGATGGATCTTTATGAGTTTATGGTCTACATATCGAGTTCTAGAACTGTCAGAGCTACATAGACACAGACATGCCCCCCTCAAACAAACAACCCCCCCCCAAAAAAACTAGTTAGAAAACAGCATTTGTTTGAGTGAAATGTTACCTTGTATGAGATTTCAAAGTTTTCACCACCCCAGATCTGGAGACCAGGATCATAGAGACCGAGTTCGAAGAAGAAGTCTCTTTCAATGGCGAATAATCCACCAGCCATAGCTGGAGACCTAAGGAAAGACACTCCATGCAGTAACTGTAGAAACAAAGCCCCAGGATCCCTTCACCTTTGGGAGGACAGCGTAGGAATGCACAGAAGGGGCGAGACTGATGGCCAAACATAAGGAAACTGTCAATCTTTCATAAAAGAATTTGCTCTCGGCATGAATTTACCAAAACTTCTGAAATACTTCTCTAGAGAACTGTGTTGGTTTCGCCACTAGAGGGTGCCTTGGTTCTTTTGTTGAGTAAACATTTCTTCGTAATTAAGGTAAGAATTTCTCTTTCTCTCCCGAAATACAGGACATCCTGACACTTTCTACTAACTACTCCTTCAGTGATTTGTGAGTCATTCTAGGAGGAACGAAACTATACACCATGATGTAGTCTGCAGTCATGGTGTAAGTCACCCAGGAACAGCAGGGTTCACCGAGTTTGCAAACATAGCTCAGAATGCCATAGGGGAGGAGCCGGCATGGACTCTCACTACAGCAAGAGGTGAGAGCACAGAGTGTCCACTGGGCTTCTTGCACAGACCTTAAGTTCAGTGCATTCTAGGAGAAAGAGAAAACCCAGTCTATGACTTCTCATGTCACTTCCACTACTGGAGAAATGACAGCAGACTAATTTTACGGCGTTCTGGGCATTCCTCCTAACCACTAAACAATAATGAAGGCACTATGATTCTTCAGCTTTAGAGAGCTGGGTACAGCTCGGTACTGTTACAGTTCCTTATTCCTCACTCACACTAATGTTTGTCTCTCACCAAGCCCCACTGCTCCACCTTGAAAAGCTGTGTGTGTAATCTGCGCACCACTCACCATAGCAGAAATCCCGCAAGAACTCATTTTAATTATTTATACATTAATTTTTCTGAGGCGGGGCCTCACTCTATAGTTTTGCTTGGCCTAAATCTTTCTACGTAGACCAGGCTAACCTTGAGCTAATAGAGACGCACCTGTCTCTGCCTTCCTGATCTGGGATTAACAGCAGGCGTCACCACGTCCAGCAAGAGAACCTATTTTTTAAAGGTCACTCCCCTCTACAATAGAGGCTGGTGCACAGTAAGCAGCCACCAAGCATATGCTGAGCAGACAGAGCTGGGCTAATATTTTTAGTCCTGACAGGAAATCACATCAAGTCCTGTTCTCTTATGCTCTTCTTAAAACATGCTGCCAAAATCACTAAGTAGAACATTCTGGTTACACATTCATGTCATATTTACGTAGCTGCCATTCAACATTATTTCATTATGGTTGTACCTGTTTGCTCTTCAAATACATTCCCATGCACCTCAGTACATATTTGAATATGCAGCTTTAACACGCTCACCAGTGAGATAACTAAACAGAGCCCGCTTAGACCTTCCTGGTTTCCTTTAAAAACCCGCCTTTACGGAACTGCTGGACAAGCCAAGGTAGGCAGCGAACCCTTTCTTTTCCTCCTAGGCGATCTGTGGGCTTAAGCAGGTCAGCAACAGATTTCTGGATTGCTCTGAACCCTATGTTTCTGAATGGAAAATTTGGAAGATGTCCCGTGAAAGCGGGACGTCCTATAATTTCCTCATGTTTGCCATTCAGTGTCCTGATCACAACACGCCCAAATCCAGCACACGGAAGCACGTCCCCAAATGAACTCTGACTTGAGCAGGGAGACAGGGAGAAAGAGAATGCAAGCAGAACTGCGGGATCAAATAAATTAATCAATCAATCAACAAACAAACAATGGACATGGTCACACTAACATTTCATTTGGGGGTCATTTTTGAAAGACTGTAAAATGTTCCAATTAAAAGATTAAAAGGAACAATCGTTCTATTTGAAGAACCACACGAAGGGACAAAAGCCGATTTGGGGATCGAGCTTTCTTTTACTCAAGCATTCTTTTGAGAACCAAGCAACAAAGGATTCTATACGTTTTCTAACGCCATGTATTCGTATTCACATTTAACAGATACAAAATTAGTATCAGCGCTTTAGCATATACAACAAAAGGGAGAACCCCAAAGTCTCCGGCTAGTGTGCTCACTGTCAATACTGCATCCAAGACTCCAAGGTGCAAGCCGCAAGCCTTGAGTTGCCAGCAGTTGGCATATGAATTTATAGAATACACTCTGCCGTTTGGTCTCCTAGGACAGCAGCAAAAGGCTGTTTCCTTCTTTCCTGTTATGCTTCAAATTACTAACGCCTTTCGCAATACTTTTTCCCCAATGAAAGCGTATAATTCACATTAGTGGGGCTTGCACTTAGGGTAAAAGCTGCTACAGGAGCCAATGTGAATTCGAAGCCTGGAAGCTGCAAGGAGCCAAGGGCTGTCAGGATCTGAGACGACAGCTCCAGTTCTTACAGCGGGGTTTTCAGCGTGGTGAGAGGTTAAGGGGTTAGCAGCAACCAGAGAAAAGGAGGGAGGGAAGTGATTTAGTGATTACCGATATGGCTCAGTTTTTGTCTTTCTCAGTCTCTTCTCGCGAGAGGTCAGAGGCACCCGTTTCCAGAGCATACTCCAATCCCATGCTCCTCGGGCATACCCATCTTCATCACCACCCCCTTGGGGTACAATTGCATATGTGTTGCCATTTATGACATCTATAATCGGCACAGTGCAAATGGTTCTGTGTTGTATTGATGATGCGGCAAGATCAAATGGAAAACGTATGTATGGACCCATATGTTTATACGAGGTCATAGGGAAGGAAAAAAAAGACTTAGGTAAACAGTCAACATAGAAAAATAAAGTAATAGTCTTTACCGATAAGGTTCAGTTTTATGTTTTCTTTTGGCCTTTTCCTTGTGGCTTAGTGGAATACGTTTCCATAGCATACTCCAGTCCCAGGCCCCTCTGGCAAAACCATCTTCATCCCCACCTTGCTGTGGTTCAATGGAATAATCATTCCCGTCTATGTAATCTATTAGAGGCACAGTACATGTAGCTCTGAAACATTTACAGAAAATGAAAACGCATTTAAGAACCCCAAACTGACTAGTTCAGCATGCCTAACTACGTGGGCTTCTTTTGTACTCGGTTTCATTTGCACTGGGAGACTACAGTCTAATGGGAGGGGAGACTAAAATAAGGTCTTGGGAAAGTCGAGGCTAGCATGAGGGAGAATAGAAGGGGAGTTTGTCCCAAGAAACCCTGGGCAAAGAGCCGCGCCACTGAGCCTGCTAACTGCTTTCTCCTTTGTACTTGGTGTTACAGGCAGCTATCTTACAGTGATTCTGTGGTCTTTACGAGATTTTTCTGCCTGTTATTTTCTCTCTGTGTCCTCCATTAGAAACATCTCCAAGGTTTTGTGTAGGCACAGCCACCAAAACACATCTGTAACAGCTTCAACTTTTCGTTACTCCTCCAGAGGCGGTTATTATGAACACATCCTTGTGTGTTTTTACTTAAATTTCTTCCCTCCTTTTACTACAAAGCAGAACAACTCCCTTACCCAAACTAAAACCTCACGCTCTGTATTTTATTTCACTTAAAAAAAAAAAAAGCCTGTAGTACCTGTTGAGGTGGGTCAGGAATGAACTAAGGTTTGCAGGAGACAAGGAAAGATAAATCCTTTGCATTTGGGTTTTGTGAAATGCTAGCGGAGCTGTTACTACAATGATTGGGACCCTGTTTATCGTATCAGAAAGGGCTGAGCACGGAGATCACAGATCTGTGGGACTCAGAGCCTTGCTACGAGGGAAGTGGATTCTAAGAGAGCTTCCTTCTCTCCTGAGCATGACCTCAGAGGAGGGCCACTGTGTGACACACGGAGTTCCCACTGGAAGCTGTGGAAAAGCCACTTCCTTGGTGCTGGGAGGACTTCCACATTGCCCTGGAGACAGGGGCTGGCTTCCGGGTAGCTATCTTTCCTCTCTCCACGTTCTTTTCCCAGTTTAGAATAAACGTTGCAATGCAGAGAAGCACAGAGATCAGTCTGACAGTTCATTAAATATCAGATTTGTGGCAAATTCATTTTTCCTAGGCTTGGTGCTGGTTTTGCATAGTGTTGCAAATCATCTCTGTCACAGGGCTGCTGTGGAGATAAAGCCAGACAGCGCGTGTGGTGTTTACGATGGGCCTTCCCCTGAAATCTGAGGAGAAAGTCTGCCAACTGTCACAAGAATATGTTGCATTCGCCTGGATTCTGAAATAGAATTCTGGACAGGAAGCAACCAAGGTTTGGGAACTAAGGACTGAAATTCTCTTTTGGGATTTTAGAGATTTCTTTACACTAATGGTGAGGACTGTTTCCCACAGTTATCTATTTCCAACCCTGGAAGCTTTCATAGGATCCCGGAGGCTTGACCTGAGTTACAGGTGGCCCATATCTAATGTGATCATTGAAAAGGTCACAAGAAACCCAAAGGGTTAATTCCAAGGCATGCTTCTTCAAGTCTTCAGAGCATTTACCCAGCATAGAGGGAGCAATTGGTATCACTCTGCGAGAAAGTCTCACCAGAGCGCCAAGACAACTTTGCCAGGGGACACCTAGCTTTTTCCAAATACACGCTGGCTACATTTGAATAGTCCAAAGCTAGCTCCACCCAGGAAGCAAACAGCTCAAGGAAAACACGTCTCACACAACAGCTGGCAAACTCGATGGAATGGGGGGTGACGGAGAGAATAGTGTTTGTCCTTCTAGGACAAGGTTTACTTTTTAACTAGGAAAGAAAAAAAAAGCAAGGTGATGTTACCTGTCCTTAGATATGGGAGCTACAAGTGGAGCATACCAGTTAACTGCCACCTCACAGTGGGCATCAAGGTATATCAAAACCTTAAAGAAAAGAGGCAGGGTGAAAGAATACTCCTCACAGACGGTACATCACATATCACACACAAATTACAATTAGGCGCTAATATAAATTAGCATTTTAGTCAATTTTGCCACGTCAATTATCTGTTCAAACCCGCATTCTCATTTAAATTAAAACAAAGCAAAGCAAAACAAAACTGAAGGATAATTCAAAGCGTATCTAACTTTTCAGATACCAACAAGGAAGTGCAGACCCTGTAAACAGAACACCCCTCCTACCTGTCCAAGCTTAGCCTTCTGTGCGCCAATGCTTCGGGCCTGAATTAAGCCTTCTCTTCTCTCATTTCGAAACACCTTCACAAGGCCGTTCCACAGCTTTATGTAGTCATCCAATTTTTCTTTTAAGTGTTCTATGAATTAAAAAAAACCATTATAGACTCTTACACAGAAACTTTATTTTTCTCTCCTAAGAAACAGAGTGGCTACAGATGTGCCAACTGATCTTATATGGATCAGACCATCTGCTAAATCTATTAAGACGGAACGTAAGGGCTGGCGGTGTCGGTCGACTGTGCGAAGCGTTCACGAGGCCTTGCCTTCAGCCCTCTGCCATCACACAAAAGGAAGACGGAAGGCAAAATGTGTTACAAGCTAAATTGTAAGCTACAGAAGAGTGGGTATTATGAAATTTATCAAGCATCCCTGTGAAGTTTGAATAAATATTAAAACTTAGAAAACGTCAGATTTAAAAATTATAAAGAAAAGAATATGCAATATTCTGCAGCTGAAAGAAGCTGTGGTTCAGGATCTCTGAAGATACAGAATCGACTGATAATGTCATGTGACTTCCTGGAGTCTCCACGGGGCACAGGCCGCTTAACAGTTTGTTTCTGGGCCATCGTTCCCCAACCATAACAGGTACTGAAAACTGCAGTCCTGCTGTGATGAAGGCTAGCCACCAAGTTAGCCTGGAACAATCAAAAGACCCATTTCTGTCTACAGCTTAGCATTACCGGTATGTGTATAATTAAATTATAATGATTATAATTACATACACATATGCATACATGTTTGTAATTTAGGAGAGTAAATTCTATGCTGTGAAAACCAGGCACAATTGGCCAAGTTTACACCTTGGCTTCCCATTGGAAAATAACAGCTTTTGTTTATCACCGCCAGTCCAGGAAACTGGCTCACCAGCTAGAATCCCGATCCCGCTGAGACGCTTCCCAAAGATATAGAAATTGCCCTAAAATTGTTAAAAATCTGGCTCTCATCAGTACAAAAACCACCAAAGAGTTGTTGCATCTAGATATGAGCTGGTGGTAAAATGGATATGTTAGACCATTTATTTAATAGTTTGCTTGTTTAGGAAGCTTTTAAAATGTTTCTGTTGTTTCCAGATAGAGTGTCATATTGCCAAGGCTGGCCTCAAATTTACCATTTACCTGAGGCTGGACTATATAACATTCCTGGCTGTCCTGGAACTTCTTCTGTGGACCAGGTTAGCCTCAAACTCAGAGATCCACCTGCTTCTGCCTCCTGAGTGCTGGGATTAAACGCATGCACCACCACCACCCGCCTGGACCTGAACTCTTAAAACATTGTTTTAAAACTGTATGCATCGAAAAATGCATAGATGCCTGTGCACCACTTGTGTGTCTGCTTCATGGAGGAGGCCAGAAGACAGCATCTTACTCATTGGGACTGGAATTACAAATGGTTGTGACTATGTGGTTCCTGGAGTCATACTGTGGTCCTCTGCAAGTGCAGCCAGTGCTCTTAACCTCTCTCTTGCTCCTAGACTTGAACTTTTGATCCCCTGCCTCTGCCTCTGAAGCACGAATACTGTAGATGTGTGTAACTGTACCAGGAAGGTTGTTACTAACAAGATACTACACCTATGGGTTTTCAGGATTAAGACACCTCTCTCTCTCTCTCTCTCTCTCTCTCTCTCTCTCTCTCTCTCTCTCTCTCTCTCTCACACACACACACACACACACACTTTGGCACCAACTTTTAACAAATCTTACAATTCTCATGCTTAATTATATTTTCCTGCCAAAATATTTGGTGATTTTCCCTTGTTTTTGCTTTTTTGTTTTTCAACAAGGTTTCTCGGTGTAGCACTGGCTGTCCTACACCTTTCTCTCTGTAGACCAGGCTGGCCTCTGTCTCCCGTGTGCTGAGATTTAAGGCATGTCCCACCACCACCAGCAATTTTCCCTTTCAAAATCAGTTGTTTCTCTGTAAAAGAAGTCTTGCCTTTTTATTTCAAAGCTTGGTACAGTCCTACATTACTATTTCTAAAGTTTTTCTTAATTCCATTGGGGATTTCTTTGGGGCATGTTATTAAAAAACATACCTTAAATACATCTTTTTTTTTTTTAAAGATTTATTTATTTATTATGTATACAGTATTCTGTCTACAGGCCAGAAGAGGGCACCAGATCTCACCACAGATGGTTTTGAGCCACCATGTGGTTGCTGGGAACTGAACTCAGGACCTCTGGAAGAGCAGGCAGTGCTCTTAACCACTGAGCCATCTCTCCAGCCCCCTTAAATACATCTTAATGTACAAAAGTGAGTGACCTGTGTTTTCAGATTTAGCCTCTCAGTCAAAACAAATGGCTTCTTAGTGACCTCACACAGTGGTAGACTGTATTTATTTAGGCCTCAAAATACCCATTGTCACTTTCTAGGGGGAATATTGCCTCCCTGCAAACCACGTATGTCAGGCTGGGTTTGTGACTGTCCGTGGCCTGGGCTTGTGCAAAAAGACCGTGGGTCACTTGTGAGCAGAAGTCTTAAGAGTTGGTCCACTGTGTTCCACCATTGGCTCCTCTCTCTACCTCTTTGTGGGCAGCGCACATCGGAGGCCACTGAGCAGGCGCATCAGCAGAGAAGCAGGGGCAGGGATGCCCTGAATGAGACCCGGTAGGACAGGGAAAACCCTCGGCTGCTGGACTGTAAGGCAAGGTGGAGAAAGCCTGGGTCACTGCAGACCTCTAAGTGACTGGGGCTGTTCCATCTGAAGCCACCATAGCCTCATCTGAAGATGCACACACGCGTGGGAGAAGCCAGCTCTATTTAAAGGCCCCAGATCTTGCTAAGAGAGAACACTGTCTTTTCCAGAAGCCTAGTAGGTTATGCAAAGTAGTTAGATCCTTTTAGGGGTTTTCTATTATTTTGTCTCCAAAATAAAAGTTATAACTTCAAGGTTTATATTTTATTGGGGCAAAGTACAAAGCAAGTTTTTATTTGGGCCCGATGAACCAAATACTACAATTTCCCTGAAGTTAGTAGCAAAAGATTTTAATGTTGTCTTGAGATCGGGAACACTAATTAGACCTTCTGGACTCTGGTTCCAGGAGAGTCTAAAAGTTTCCACCTACTGTCAGGAAAGTAGATCCTGCCTGAGTGGAGACAGAAGTGCAGAGTGTGGACAGACAGACACACTGACAGCAAGAGGGAAATCAGATGTGCAAACACTGCAAGCTTTAGGGTCCCCTGTTCTTTTTGGGGCCAAAAAGTTATTTTAGGATGGTAAAGTATGTATTCTTTTTATAATGCTGATTATATATTAATAATAAAGTTCCTATCATCAGTACCAAGGCAGGAGATTTCAGAAAGTAGTTTTGTAGATTTGGACTTTTTTTTATACACTTAAAAATAACTGTATGTTTGTTTCTGTGTCCCTGGAGGCCAGAGGAGGGTATAGGATCAACTGTAGGATTGGAGATGACAGTGATCCATCTCTAGTCTTCTACAGTAGATTTTCAAATGTTTGTCTTGCAGAAAGAAATATTTTGATAAAAGCATTTCTATCATAGAAAACTGCAACCAAGACAAGACAGCTGAGTTAAATATATTGAATTTAGCCAAAACATTTAAATCTCTACACCTAGAGTAGTCATGAAAAATGATGAGTTAAAAAAAGTTATCAGCTGCAAAGAAGTGAGAGAAGGAAAGAGATCTTAATTTTCCTTTTTCCTGGTGCCATTATACGTGAGCACATCACGATTCTAGTCCTGTCCTTGGAGAAGCAGCGAAAGTTCTCGCAGACTGGGAGAGTTTTGAACTGCGCCCTGGAGGAAGCTCAATGTCGGGAGCTGTATAAAGCCATTCCGGAAGGTGTTGTCACGGTACTCATGTCCTACCTTCCACCCTAACCTAACGTCAGATTTGGTGGTCACGCCTTATGCAGAAAACCTTGTAACGTGTTTGTCAGAGCGCAAGCAACCCGCTCTTACTGAGTAACTGAGTGCTTCAGTCAGTTCCAAACACTTCAACTGTTTGGTGACAAGCAAAAATAAACAAACAAAAATCAAATGCAGATTTGCATTGAAGAGGCAACATTCATTTCATTTGCATGTTGACTTAGGACCTGGGCCACAGTACTGTTTCCACATTTCTGTAATTAGGAATACAGATTTAACTTACAATAATGTATTAAAAGAAATTCACAATGAACTTTAAAAGTTCACTTCTCTAGAAAATCACCGCTTGACCACTCTTTTGCCAAGCTGAAACAAGATGGCTCAACACTTGCCTATATACTGTAACCGTCTCCTTTAAAAGAATGAAGGGCAAGCCAGGTGCAGCCTGTGATGACAGGGCTTGGGAGGTGGAGGTAGGAAGGCTATCCTTAGCTACATGAAGGGTTCAAGGCTAGCTTGGGTCTCCCACAATTCTCTCTCTCTCTCTCTCTCTCTCTCTCTCTCTCTCTCTCTCTCTCTCTCTCTCTCTGTCTCTCTCTCTGTGTCTTCCCTCTCAAAACAAAACAAAAAAACCTACATGGGATCTACAGACCAAAAGCTACAGGATCTCCACAACACAGGGCAACAGCAGGATCCGGCTCAGCACGGATGGTGTAGCAGAAACCAGGGGCCTCAAACCAGACCAATAACTCTGTGCAATGATCACTTGCAAGTAATGATGTGTGGGTAAGGGGGTTTATCACATGATTCACTGTGTCACACTGCAGCTTCCATGAGGAGACTGGTTTTTCTTTTATTTTCTCTTAAATTTCATTTTTTTTTATTTTTGGGCAGCAGAGGGAGTTGCAACGGCTGAGGGCAGATACAAAGGGATGGGGAAGTGAATGGAATGGAGATGCATGATGTGAAAGACACAAAGAATAAACAAAAAAGGTTAAAAAAACTTCATAGCTTATTTTTGTTTACTATTTTAAATCAACTATACAATAAAATGAGTGGCAGAAGATGTGTTCTGTATTTAAGAAGTAGCCTGGTATGACCAGTGTGATGGTTAATCTGGGAGCCTGGTGGGATCCAGCTCTGGATGCTGGAGGCAGCATCCCATGGGCTTGGGTCCTTGACTGGAGAGAAGGAGAATATGAGCTGAACACCAACATCAATTTCCCTCCTTTTTCTCACCAAGGACTCAATGCACCCTCCAACAGTGGGTCAAAAGAGCCCTTTTCTCCTTCAGTGGCCTTTGTCGGGTATTCTGCCACAGTGACAAGGGAAGAGACTAACCCACCCCTATCTTCACGTCAAATTCAGTGTTTGCATCACTGGTCAAGTGTAAAGTGAAGACTGGGAGATGGGTACGTGGATTTCAGCTCCAAAGCCATGGCTGGAACTTGGGGTGGCATTGCAAAATACACATGACCCTGCTGTTCAGTCTGTCAGTAAGTGATTCCTATGAGCCAATTTGTGAAATCCAAGTCCCACAGAATCGGAACCGCATCAGATGATGCTTAATGACAGTCTTGAACTCAAGGATTTGGATCCAGCAGTTAATGACTACACCTGTGACTGCTGGCAAGTCACATGAGCCTCCTGCATAAAATAGAGATAATTATAATACCGGAAAGGTTGCTGTTAGGATTAGACAAAATCATCCATATACAGTGCTTGGCACAGTGAGAACACAGTAACAAAAGAGTAGACTCCCAATATTTTTAAAACTTAATTATGTTGATATACCATTTTAACAATTACTTATGATTAACTTACTTTCTAGCCAGAATTTTAAAGTTAAGACGTCAAGCCTATAGCCATTATTATTACCTTTATTGCTGAAATCATCAATTAACACAATTTCTGCTAAATACTTCCTTGGTGTCCTTTTGATCACACTGTGGACTGTTCTCATGAGGGTTGACCATCCTTCATTGTGGAAGACAATGACAACGCTTGACGTGAGCAGGTTCTCATCGTAATGCCAATACTTGCATCTGGAAAAGGAAAATTGCATCATATATAGTTAAAGGGAATCTATAACACTGGGCTTCAAATCTCTGTGATTGAATTTTTCTGATTGGATTAAATCCTATTGACTTATCTAAGGAACAGTATGAAGAGCGTTGGATCTCAGCAGAAACATAAGATCAAAGAGAGAAGCGGTTGTTTAAAGTTAAGCTTAGGTAAAGCTCCTTGGTTACAGCACACTGTGAGATAAAGGAGATAGTTTATGAATCAATGCTGGGAAGGCTAAAGATACTATTACAGCTGTCAGCTTGTTTTCTATGACACAAAGAACACTCTATAGTCCATTCTCAAACTTGAGCTGTAAGTGCCAGAGATTTACCCTGTTGTCTAATATGACAATAAGAAATATTCAGGAAAAAAATGAAGCAGGCTAACCAGGAACACATGGGAGTCTTTGGAAAATTTACTAGTGATAATGAGTACAGCTCTAACATCATCTGGACCTACTGGACTGACGAAAGATGGATCTTTGGTTAGTCTACGAAAAGAATGTTTGAGACAGTGATAGCAGGGATAAAGCTGTTGGAAGCCTTTTCCTAAAGGATCTCAGAGCAGGGTCTAAGGAAGATACCAGAGTCAGGGAAGACTTGATGAGCACATCCGAATGGGGGTGCCAAAGTTGAGCCTCAAGTTCTTCCAGGGTAACTGTTCAAGATACAGAAGTTGGAAAGGGTAGATCTTGGGCCTGGGCCTGTGGGACAGACCAAAGACACTTGCTGAGCAAACCTGGTTAAATTCCTGGAACCCAGCTAGAGGACAGAGCATGGGTGTATTGACATGGCTTTACACCATTACTGTCTATATTCCACAGCACGAGCTGTTCCATAACGGGATTAATCATTTTCTTATTGATGGCATCTCACTTGGCTCTATGTCCTTATCTAGGAATCTGTCTTTCTAGATGCTCAGAACCTTAACCCATTAAGGACATTCGTTCCATTCAGTGCTGTGTTCCCAGCAGCTAACACACAAGAGCTGCTTCATGGTTGGGGAAGGTGGCTTTGAAAGCCACTTGGATGTGTTTTCTTCTCTTTCTATGTCCATCCCATTAGCCTACTCTGAGAAGCCTTGGCATCGTGATGGCCCATATTCTGTGGAAGAGGAGTCCTTCCCCTTCCAGAAAAAAAGGAAGCAGAAGATCTCCTAGTATGGAGCGGTGGAAAAATCTGGAAAAAAACAAAACAAGAGGACAGAATGTAACAAAAGCAGATGACAGCCAGTATGGTGGCTCACGCCTGTAAGGAAATCTGCCCCGGAGGTGGAGGCAGGATCAAGTCAAGGGCCACTTCAGCGACATGGTGAGTTCTAGGACAGACTGAGCTACAGAGTGAGATCCTGTTTCAAACTAAACCACAGCAGCATCAAAACTAGCAGATGAAGGAACAGGCTTGTGCGACCTCAGTTTCATTCCAAGCTACAAGAGACAGCTCAATGTGGAGTGTCTGCAGTGCAGAACTCTAACAACGGAAGTGTATTTAGGCCAAGAAAGGTTCATCGCTATTCCACCTCTCATTACAGCCTCTCCTGGCTCTAGATTGACGCCCAAGGGTCAGGCATTTCCACAGGACTTCAGTAGGGAGCCGAGGAAGTAGCTAAGAGGGCACAGCTTGCTATTTGCTGGGTGTCAGAGTGGTAGGTGGTGACAGAGTGTACAGAGAATCTACAGCACGGAAGCTTGAAGCCAGAGTTTGGCTCTAGAGGACAAGCAGGGCTCAGAGATCCAGTGAGGACCAAGGTGGAGATGCTACCAGGGTAAGGGTGGCGTGGAAGGAGCCACTAGTCACAACGGCTGCCAAAGTCGTCAGGCCACTGCAGCATGATTTTCTGTGGTTAGAATGTGTCCCCAAAGCTCAAGTGTTGCAAACCTGAGCCCTCAATGCTCTCACATTTAGTGTTGGGAGGTGGAGCCTTGAGAGTGAGTAACCGCATGTGTTCGTTACCATTACAGTGGGTTTCTCAAAGCCACGAGTTTAGCGCCCCCTATTGCTTCCTCTCACCCATTTACACAGGAACAATTCTGCTCTTAAGCCTTTCCCCGTGATTAGATGAAGGAGATCCATGCTGATGCCTGTCCCTCAATCTGAAAGCTTCTCAGCCCTCAGAATTTTGAGAAGTTGCTCACTGTGAGGTCTGCTATAGTCACACAAAACAGACTAAAACCAGTGTCTCAGAAACTGCTGCAAAGTTCAGCATAGTCAAGGAGACTGGGAATCCCTCTCTGAGCCCGAAGAAGACAGCACCTCAAGAATGCATGGCCTTTCAATCACTGGATGCAGGAGAGAAACATGACCTCCACAGCACAGAAACATCCTACAGAAGCGTGCAGCCTGGGCTGAGGAGCCAGTCCAACCAGAGCTGTAGGCAACACAGATTGTGGTCTCTTTAACCCCAGGTGTCCTTTTGCCACAAGCAGGCTGACTGAATGCAGGTTCTTGACAAAGTTTAGCTCTTGGGCAGCTTTCCTGGTTTGCTGTGGTGAGAAGAAGAAGCCACAGCACAGTGCTCACCGGATGCTCATCATCCACCAGGCCTTTACATGAACACCGGGGAAGGAGCGACACCCTGGCCTGGCGAGAAGGCTCAGCGGGTAAAGGTGCCTAAGCACTGTGCCCGAAGATGTGAGTTTGATCCCTACGATGGAAGGCAGAGCTGACTCCTGCAAGCTGAATTCTGACCTCCACACACAATAAATAGATGTGAAAAGGAAGAAAAGGAACTATCCACGGTACTAAGGTTTGCAGCATGTCACACCTTACTGCTGGAAAATAGGCAAGAGTCTCCCTTTATCTGAGGTTTCTGCTTTCTGGGGTTCTAGTTACTTGTGGCTCAGTAACAGAGTACTATACAGTTAAGACATCAGGAGAGGCACACTCGAGAACTTATTTTATGATCAGTTATTGATCATAGGATACTTAATTTGCAGTCTACCTTTTATCAGAGGAATACACATTTCGGAAAAGATGAGGTACACAAATGTACAGGACTGGTACTATCTGTGCATCTAGGAAGCTACCTAGGGGTCTTGACTGTATCCTCCGTGGATAGCTCACTGGGAGCAAGAAGCCACGTTTGGGTGGACGGGTCTGGTTGCATGCTTTGACTCATTTCTGCTCTCCAGCATCTCTGGCTCCAAGAGAGCTTTCCAGTCTTTTAGCAACAAGGACAGTACAGGAGTGGCTCGGCTACACTGGAGAGCTGCTCTGATCACAAGTATTCATATTCAGATTAGAAGCTTGGGACTTGGAGTGATCCTTGTCACCCTAGGGAAGGTTTTCATGTAAGTTCTGAGACAAGTGCTTGGTATCAGGAGAAGAGGCAGAAAGCGTCTTTGGGTACACTGTGTAGGGAAAGGAGGACATGGGTTTCCAGGTCTATGGCTCTCCACTGCGTTCCTTTGAGACGGTCTCTCATTGAGCCTGGAGCTATGTCAGGTCCAGAATGCCTCACACAGTGCTGGGGGGATAGGCATGTGAGGTCATGCTCGATTTTTATAAAATGTGAGTGCTAGGCGTTCAAGCTTAGGTCCTCACACTTGAGCGGCAGGCATACTCACCCCGAGGCATCCCCCTGCCCCAGGCATTTTATAATGACAGCTGCAATTTACAAAAGTAGATTCCAAATCCAAAAAATGAAACACGTATCAATACATATTTGAGCTATCTCTATAGTTTTGGTATCCTTTGTAGTTTGATATAGACCCTTGTCATAGGGGCTAGGAGCTGGTGCCAGAGTTGAGAGTGCTTGCTGCTCTTCCAGAGGATCCCAGTGAGGTTCCCCAGTATCCGTGGGGGTGGCTTACAACATCCCATAACTGCATCTCCAAAGGATCTAATGCCTGCTGGCCTCCCACAGACACCCACACTGTGTTCCTTAATAAGACACACACACACACACACACTCCCCCCCTTTCTCCCCCATAGTTAAAATAAAATAATTTAAAAACCTTGTAATTAGACTGTCAATAAATACTACCTAGCTAAGCAGACTCCGGAAACCCCAGCAGTTGGAGGTCCTAAGTTGCTGTGATTTACACACACTATCAACAATGTACGGTACCCCATGTATGCACCTGTGTATCTGTGTGAGCCCGGGACTCACCTCGCATCCTTTTAGAGCTACATCTTATTTCTAGATTATTCTTTCAGGTCCTTACTTTGACAAGCAGTACCTTTAGACTCTCGCCTGTTAATTCTGCAGGAAGTCTAAATCTAACAGGGAGGAACTTTTAGGCACAGGAATTAAACCTGTAGTTTGAGAAACATTGACCTTATTTTTTTATTAACTACCTTCTTTCATTTAAAAATAAATGTGCAGCTTTCCCCGCCTCCAGCTACAATTACTGTTTATTTAAATAATTAAAGGAAGAGAAAAATGCTTAGCGTCTACTTGAAATGGCGTTTACACCAAATTCCCAAACATATTAGTAATGCAGACATAAAATTTAACTTAGCATACAGAAATATCTATTTTCTTTTCTGCAGGTGTGTGGGGGGGGGATGTTGAGACAGGGTTTCATTGTGTAACCCTGACTATCCTAGAAGTAACTTTGTAGACCAGATATCTGCCTGCCAATGCAGGGATTAAAGGCCTGTGCCATTTTCAATGAATAGAGAGTTATAACCTTTAACCCCAGTGCGTCAACCTCAACAGACTGAGAGCGGGTGTGAGTGCATGCTTTCAGTGCACTCTGGGTGGAATGGTACAGTGTTAGCACCCGCGAATATAAATGCTACTCCTTCAAATGTGTCAATATGCAGAAAAATACAGAATTTAACACCAACAAAACAAAACACCTACAATGGCAGGGTGGTGGTGGCGCATGTCTTTATCCTAGCGCTTGGGAGGCAGAGACAGGCAGATCTCTGCAAGTTTGAGGCCAGCCTGATCTACAGAGCTGAAGAGTCCAAGATTAAGAATATAGAAGTGTAAATTCCAAAAATAAGAACGTAGAAATAAAAAACTATAAAGTTGTAAACCTAGGAGAATGAGAGCAGGCTGTCAGCAGGATTAACTAGTAATAACGGGTTACTTGGTTTTACAACCCATCTCTCGGTCTGCAAGGCTGAAGAGGCCTCTGCAACTGAGGGTCAGCTTTTAGATAACGCCCCTGGCCACCCATGACCAGAAGCTGGTGTGAACTAAGTTAACTTTTAAACAATGGGGTGTCGTGACTTTTTGGTTTTGCATTGTCCCATCTCTTTCTCTGCTAACAAAAGTGGAGGTATCAGGGGAGTGCAGAGCTTTGGGAAACACCATCAGCACAAACCCTAGAGAAACAACCAGCTACATGCAAACACTAGTTTAACTGAAATTCCCTGTTAATGAAAAGTGTGAAAAATAAGATAAAATAAAAGCAATTTGTATCGGAGTTTTACCTTGAGATTGTAAAAATGATTTTCTATATGCCTAATGCTTGCTTCTTTATATAAAGCTCCTAAAAAGGGGAGCTTGGGAACCGTCCAGGGCCACAGCCTTACAAGTCCATCTCTGGCTGTGGTTCTCAGCTAGCTGATAAGCTTTTTGTGCCCCATGGGGATTTATTTTTTTAATTTTTTTTCCTTGGAGTAAAGTTTGTTTCTGGTTTAACAGACTTTGGTGGTCTGCCCCATCTTTGCGTGACCCCTGTGGCACCAACAAGAGCGAGTTCCAGGCATGACTCCAAAGCTACAAAGAAACCCTGTCTCAAAAAAAACAAAAACAAAAACAACAAAAAACCAACCAAGCCAAAAAACCCCAACCATAACCAACCAACCAAACACAACAAACTAGGGTGCTACTTAAGGGTGCAGAGCTTCAAACTGGGTCTAGGTATAATTCGAGACAGCTGGGTGGGGTACAGTGACCACCGTGTCTTTGATCCCCTAGTCTAGCCTCCATGTAGACTGGCCCTGCCTTACTAATACGGTCTTTCTTTTGACGAGGCACAGTGGAATCGAGCTGCAGTTGGTTTTCGTCCTAATCATTTTCTCAGACTTCCATCCGTGAAGAGCCTGTGCCCTTTTCCTTCTCTGCTAGACACTAATTACTTTTCCCTAATGTTCTTATTAGTCAGTCCTCCCTGGAAGGTCAAATCCGAGTCCGGGGTAATAGAACTCCCTCATCCTATTATCTACAAAATGAAAATATCAGGCAAGCTAAGCTCCGTTCCGACCAAATAGCAAGGATTTCATGATTATGTCAATTCTGAGTACATATTTGTTGATTTGATTTCAAAATGTTTACAGGTCTACTCTATTTTCGTGTTGCCTGAACACCATCCATTTTTCTGTAATAATGAATCAAATCTTATTGACAGGGAGAATAATAAATCTTACATTCTTTGGGGAGATTGAAAATCAAGTCGGTTTACACAGAATTAATGACTGTGCCTGGAAAAAATTTCAAGTATATCACCCTGTCATATCAAAACTAAGCAACGGACAAAGTACAGCTGCTAACGGTTGTCCTTGCTTGGGTGTACACTATGAGACCACAGCTGGAAAGCAGAGCAAGTACGAAGGTGAAGCCTGTGCACAGCTTTGGGCCTGCCCCGTCGGGTACGTTCAACCTCAATAAATGACAGCTGTCTGTCACGTGTACAAGGTTTAAGGCCCGTGCTGCAGCTATAGCTGGGTTACTGCATCAATTCCTGGGACTAAAGTCTTGTTCTAGGGCCGAGCTAAGATTTTGAGGGTTAGTTCATGCCCAGCCATTGGATTGGAGGAGAGGGGGCTGTTTGAGCAAAACAGGGTTCCTGGAACCTTTCCTGGCTGAATGCTGGGCTAAGAGCTACAGAAAAAGCAATACCAGCCACAGCCTTCTGCAGCATCCACAACAAGAGCAACAGTCCCCTGCCGGAACACTGTGACCTCTGCTGAGAGGGATGGCGACCGGCACGATGGCAAGGCATCATGTAAGAGATGTAAGTGTAAGAGATTCCCCAGGGCCCACGTAAAGGTGGAAGGAGAGACAGCCTCACAACTCCTGTTCTCTACAGGAAGTGCAAGACACATGCCCATCCTCCCTTTCTCACACACAGAGCCCCCAATAATAAATACAATGAAAAACAGAAAAACCCCTGTATATATCCATTTCCACTCTCTTTGTGAGGCAGTCAGTGTCCTGTCTCCCCACAGTGCAATACAGCTGCCCAGTGATTAGCCATAATGTCAGCCTCCCTTTCCCTCAGTTCCCTATCCAGCCTTCAAACTCATGGTATGGTTAGAATTCAGAGCTCCTAACAAGCAAGAGGAGCGGGATACGATGTCATATCCGGAGACCTCAGCTTGTGTTCTCTGTAGTAACCTGGGTCGGGGACCTCCAAAAATGAGAGCGGCTCCGTTTCAGCCACCCAGCTGGTGCTCCTGCTCTGGTAAAGTGCCCAGCAAGCCGAGCAAGAAGCGGAGTTCATGAGCCAGAATTCTCGAGAACTGTGCAAGAAGACATGGGAGAGACAGGAACAAAAAGCTGACGAGAAACATGGTTGCTGTACGCTGCCTGCTGAGGAAGCAGGTGGCATCAGAGACACACAGGCCAGAAGCAGGGGACACTAGCTGAGTGGACAGCACCGCGCTGAACACAAAGCAGAAACACGAGTGCCCGTGAGGAATCTTAGAGCATCCATTTCCCAGCACGTGTCCAACAGGCTCGGGCTCTCAGAACCCACTGTGAAGAATCTGAGGGTGCTAACAATCCTGCAGGGCGGAGAATGTTTGAGTCAGGCAACTGGTACTTCTGCCACCAAGTATACGGCTCGCTTGACCCCAGACAGGAAATGTGGTTCTAAGAGCTTTCCCTCTTTCCCACACATATGATCTTATCCAAGCTTCCTTATAATCTTGCAAGGTAGGGAAACGCTTTTAGCATTCATTTTCTACACACAGGGACTGCGGCAGTTAGGTTATACGTCCTGCCCAGCCAGTTAATAACAGCAGTGAGTCTAAAAATGAACCCTTCAGTTCTAGCTTTAAGTTCTTTCCCCTTCAACTACAATTTACTAAGTATCACTTGCACATACATGCTTATAGAGCAAATAGGCCAAAGAAGTCCATATTTTCGCCCATACACAAGGAATGCATAGCAACTAACACAAAGGACTGCATGCGGCTGGAGGATTTCTGCCTGGCTTTAAAGGTCAGTGATACTAAATATGTTTTAAAAAACTAAGAATGCTGAGTTATGTTTTGGGAATAGCTGCCTTCAAAGTTTTCCTCTTTTCTTTAATTTAAAGAAAAACATACTCAGACAGATGTGTTCAGTTAATGATCTGAAATCTCAAACCACAATTTGGGGGAAAAAAATCTGGCAGTGAGTCCTAGGACAGGACATATGTTCTTGTATATTTCTTCAAAATCCCCTGGGAAAGAAAAGAAAGAAAGGACATTTCACAGTGCGAGCCATATGTCTATAGCTATATCGGACTCTCGTTCCACATACGCGCTTCCACGGGATATTCTGATTTTATAGAGATACCAGTTTATCAAACACTGATATATCTGAGCTAAAGCAGCAAGCACTAAGAGGAGTTAAGGATCAGCCCACTGTGGACCACGCGCAGTTGTGAAGGCATCAGTAGCCAAGAAAGGCTTGCACCTTGGAGATAGTTAATTAGTGCGCCGCCTCACTCTGTGCAGGACTCCAGGCAGCAAACGGAGACAAAGAATGAGACATTATGGAAAATAAAAATAGAAGAAATGGATTTTTTAAAACAGAAAGGCATAGAAAAAGAAGTAAGAATGCAGTTTATAAAGTGCATGGGAGAGCGTGAAGGGCTTGGACAAGCACAATTCTAGGGCACTGCCCACAAAGAACACACAATAAATGGTGCACCCCGACTCTTGATGCTGTTTATGAGGCTGCCAGTTTGACTAGAGTTTTTAGACCTAAAGATGGTTAGGTCTGTGACTAATGTTCTTGATGTGAAGTCCAGATGGGAGATATTTTTTCCTTTTAAATGTGCAGTTTCCTTATGGCAGGGACAAACAGTAATGAGCTTCACCGAGCTGTATTTCCATGAAGGTCTCAGCAGCGACCAAGTGAGTGGCATCATACCAAGTCATTAAACAGAGTTGTGCAGAGAATGGTCTGAAGATCGCTGTTTCTTGAGTCCTCTCCCACGTCACCTTTCCTCACTCTGTGAGCGACGAGACACTTCCTAGTGTTCTAGTTACAGTGAGGAAATCACACTGCCCATACGGAGGGAGGACCTGCATTTCCAAAAGCATGTTTCAACTCTGTTAACGGCTGAGGAAGAGGTAGATGCTCACAGGGATAGCATGGCAACTTCAGGTTGGTGTTAGTGGATAATTTCCCCACAGAGAATTGTTAGCTAGTGCAGGCTGTGTAATGGTTAGTTATGGATTCTTCCACCATGGCTCACACTAATCCCACAACTGCAAAATGAAGGGAAGCCCTACATCAGGTTTTGAAGAATCTAATGAAAACCTTTGGTTACAGATGTTGAGAACACATGATACACAACAGCTAGTATTTATTAATTCACAGACCAGTCAGCTCCTTCAGCTAGCGAGACTGTATTAACTATGTTTAGTGACTTACATGATTAAAAATATGAGTCCAGGTAGTTCACTTAACATGTAATATATACATGTATGTATAGTATTTAGTAACTATTAAAGAAGAGCAAATCTAATAATACTATTTCAAGAAGTCATGAGTCTACCTCTTTCCTGGCATTGGGTCTTTATACTTTTGTTTCCTACCCCCCCAGTCCCCCCAAGATCTTGTCATAGTTATCCCAGGCTGGTCTCGAACTTCTGATCCTTCTGCCTCTACCACTGGAGTGATGCGATTATAGGCTTAAATCAGCACACCAGGATTATGCAGCACTTCGGCCTGAACCTTGGTAGGTAAGCACTCCATTAAGGTACATTCCTACTTCCTGTGTTTATTTTTCTTTTACATTGTTGCAGGAATTTTGCAGAAGACTTTCTGAAGCCAAGCCACTGAGATGGAGTTGATGCTGGCTACCAAGTGGCCTCTTGCATGGGATTCTATGACCTGAGATGGAATGGAAATTCTCACCCGGAAGCAGGCAGGTCACAGGAAGGCTCAAACTCAAGACTTCTGGAAAGCGTTCTAGTTGTTCACTGAAAACCTCGAAGGGGACCCAAGGACTTAAGGCATGTCCACATTACAAGCGAGCTGCTGCCACTGCCACATGGAACAGTAGATCATAGATTTGTGTTTTCTCCTCAAAGTCCTTGAATTTTTAACAGAATTAGAGATAAACCAATATGTGAAGGAGATAGTTATCGAAAAGAAAAGCAAATCCACTCTGTATGGTGTGGATGCCAACATGGAACCTGAACATGAGGGACAATGGAAGAGAGACTAAGATACTACTGAGTAAAAGGAAGGTCAGCGGTTCTTTGGCAGACATTCCCTTAGAAATCTGCCCTCCTGAGATGACTAATCATGGGCACAGAGACCAAGGCCCAGGCTTGTCCATCACAGCAATTTTTTACAACAAACTAGAAACATTTCCAAATGTCCCAAAATAAAGGGCCAACAAAATGAAATTGTAGCCAAGCAGGGAGAGGAATCCCTAGCACACAGATAAGAAAACAGTGCTTCCAAGAGAACAAATAAACATTTAAGGAACTTAAGAAACTAGACATTAACGAGCTAAATACTCCTTAAGAAATGAAGGTACAGGGCTGGAGAGATGGCTCAGTGGTTAAGAGCATTGCCTGCTCTTCCAAAGGTCCTGAGTTCAATTCCCAGCAACCACATGGTGGCTCACAACCATCTGTAAAGAGGTCTGGCACCCTCTTCTGGCCTTCAGGCATACAGACAGAATATTGTATACATAATAAATAAATAAATATAAAAAAAAAGAAATGAAGGTACAGATCTAAAAAGAATTCCTAACAAAGAAATCTCAAATGCCCAAGAAACACTTAAAGAAATGTTTAACCTCCTTAGGGGTCCATCAGAGAAACACAAGTCAAAATGCCTCAGAGATTTCATCTTACACCTGTCAGAATGGCTAAGATCAAAAACACAAGTCACAGCTCATGCTGTCGAGGATGCAGAGGAAGGGAAACACTCCTCCATTGCTGGCGGGAGTGCAAGTTTGTAAAGCCACTTTGGAAATCAATATGGCGGTTTTTCAGAGAGTTAGGAATCAATCTACTTCAAGACCCAACTACACCACTCTTGGGCATATACCCAAAGGATGCTCCTTCCTACCTACCACAAGGACACTTGCTCAACTACATTCATAGTAGCTTTATTCATAATAGCCAAAAACTGGAAACAACCTAGATGTTCCTCAACCAAAGAACAGATAAAGATAACGTGGTACATTACATAATGGAGTATTACTCAGCTCTTAAAAACAATGATATTGTGAAATTTGAAGGCAAATGGATGGAACTAGAAAAAAATCATGCTGAGTGAGTAACCCAAACCCAGAAAGACAAACATGGTATGTGCTCACTTATAAGTGGAATTAGCTGTAAAGTAAAAGATAATAATGATATTGTCAGTCCACTGACCCAGAGATGCTAAGTAACAAGGAGAGCTTAAGGGGCGGGGGCGAGGTGGCAAAGATGCCCCTGGGAAGGGGAAATAGAATAGATTTTGAGGGTGGACTCGGGGCAGGTGGAGTTAGGAAAAGGAGGGAGCAGGTGGCAAGGGAGGGAAGGAGAAAAAAACTGGGAGAAACAACTGGAGTTGGGGGCGAGGTGGAGGCCTAGTGCACTGGAAACTCTATGAACTCTACCAGGGTAACCCTAGCAAAGATTCCTAATAATGGGGAGCACAGACCCTGAATGAGTCATCTTTTGTAACCAGACAAGGCCTCAAGCAGAGGGACTGGGACACCAATCCAGCCACAAAACCTACAACCTACAGTTTGTCCCGCCTGCAGTGTTCTGGGACAAGAGTCTAGCAAAACTGCCATAAAAGAGACCAGAGAGACTTCATCTAGCAACTGATGGCAATAAGATCCACAGCCGATATTAGGTGGCGCTTGGGGAGTCCTGCAGAGGATGGGAGGAGGAATCAGATGGGTCAGGGATAATACCATCAGAACACGGCCCACACAATCGACTGACAGGGACTTTTGGCTACAAGCCGTAGGTCCACAGCGACCACAACTCACTTTGCTTATACATGGAAACAGCTTCTCTGGTGTTCTGGATACTGGTGGTATTTCTGTTATACTGCCAGTCAATGGCCTTTAAGGTGGCCTAAAACAGAGACTACTACACAGTTACAAGGGATCAGTCAGACTCAAAATCCTGAACAAAGCAGCAATGAGCTTTACTGGAGAGATGGAGAGGGGCAGGAAGGAACTTTTCAGCCACACATTGTTCCTCATTTATGTGTAAATTTGTGGGGTTGAGACATTATGACCAAAATGGGGGCATATTTATATTCCCCCCAACACAGTTATTTTAATCAAATGTTCCAACAAGGGTTGTTGCCCAATCAAGGGCTTGGCAAGGTGAATGAGGGAAGGACTGATCCTATCATACCAAACAAAAGGTCACCCAGGGCAGGATTAGGGAATTTTTAGGAGAGGCCACTGAAAAGCTGAACTCCATGCAGACTCAATTATTTGGAAAAGTGACAAGCCCGTACGGGTAAATCAGTTGTCTCTAACAGAAGGAAAACTACAAGCTACCCAGCCATTAGTGCAGAAATAGCTGGATAATGGTCACATTACCCACTACCATTTCCCATGGAATTCTATTTTTGTGATTAAAATGAAATCAGGAAAATGGAGGTTGATACAAGATTTAAGAGAGGTTAATGAGACCATGTAGTCAATGGGATTAAAACCTGGGTTGCCTTCTCCTACAGTTATAGCAAAAGATACCTATAAGATTATTTTAGATTCAGCCAGGCGGTAGTAGCTTTAATCCTAGCACTCAGGAGGCAGAGGCAGGCAGATCTCTGAGAGTTCAAGGTCTACAAGAGCCAATGCCAGGGACAGGCCCCAAAGCTACAAAGAAACCCTGTCTTAAAAAAAAACACAAAGAAAAAATACTTTAGATTTAAATGATTGTTTTTATATCACCCCTTTGGTGCCACAAGATTGTCACAGATTTACATTTAGAATTCCATCAGTTCATTTCAAAGAACCAATGAGAAGATATCATTGGAGTGTCTTGCCTCAGGGTATGGCAAACAGTGCTACGTTATGCCAGAAATTTGTGGCTCAGGCTATACAAAATGTAAGAGATCAATTCCCACAAGTTTATATTATCCATTATATGGATGATATCTTGCTTGCTCATAAAAATGAGCAGAGTCTTGGGCATGCAGGGTTAGTTATCGCCCCAGAGAAAGTGCAAAGGCATCCACCTTTCAAGTATTTAGGTCATATGTTATATCCTGAAGAAATTAAACCTCAGAAATTGGAAATGAGAAAAGATAGCTTACAGACTCTGAATGATTTCCAGAGATTGTTAGGAAATATTTAGTGGCTCAGACTTTATTTAAAGTTCCATATGGAACTTTAGCCTTGAGCCACTAAGTGAAATTCTTAAGGGGAGTAGTGGCCCCAATTCCACCAGATACCTTACACATGCTTTATATCATCAATATAGTTAAAGTTTAAGAAAAAAATTGGGTTAACAAGAGAAACTGCTCATCAGATTGTTAAGCAACGATATAAATGTCCACAGTATTTAGTTGTACCTCATCTGGGAGTAAATCCTCTAGGCCTGCTTCCTAATCATTCATGGCAAATGGATGTTACTTATAATGCAGAATTTGGCAAATTAAGATATGTGCATGTGACAATTGATACATATTTAGGTTTCTTAATGGCCTCTGCACAGACTGGAGAAGCCACTAAACATGTAATAACTCATTGCTTAAAGTGTTGTCTGTCTAAATCCATGTAATTTATAGTCCTTGCAGATAAATGCACTAATGCAACAGATCCATTACACACAGCACAAGCACCAAGAAGGCTGTTTCTGTAAGGATCAGGTCATCCAGAAAAAAGATAAATGTGTTTATGTACAAAGGAAAAACAAAAGCAGAACTCTGGAGAAAGAGATGTTTGCCTACAGCCAGTCCTAACATTGCTGATCGCTAAATCAATCTGAAAAGCCAGCACTAGAGTTCCACTATAATGTTTAAAATATTATCCAGTAATTCTACTTAGTTTTCACCACTTTAGAAATAAAGTACTTCATGCAGTAGAAAAATTATACCTTGTGCATACACCTTGGAAATCCTTAATATTCTGAAGCAATTGGGATGGGCTCCATTATATATATGTCATGGGTAAGGAAGTCTGAAATTCCTTAAATGTCTGCAAGTAGATAAAATGTTGTGGTAACTAAAGCAACTGTATTCATGAAAAGCATTTAATTGATTTCTCAGTGCTCTGCTGTCTGAATGCTTGTCTCAGAGTCAAGTCATCAAAAGCCAGCTTGCTTGTGGCAGGCACTGATGGCCACTGGGGGAGGGCCACATCATTACTCTTTGTGGTCATAATTCACACGAAAACCTTCATGAAAAGAGATCAGTTTGGAAGCTTCCTCCAATGCTGAACATCAATTCTACTAAATTGTAATTTCCCTAAACACCTGTAACACACAATGTGGCCTTTTGCTTTTAAAGAGTGATGGGTAATTTGGTCGGATCCATTGAATACTGTATGGACCACTTCCTGAAGCTGATGTCTCTCTGCTAAGTCATTTCTCTGAGAGCACACACACTTGTAAGGCTTACTGTCATAGGATAAAAAACACAACAAAAATACATATGTTCACCCCAGGAATGAAGTTCTCTATATTACACAAGCCATAAGACTTTCCTCATCCCTAGGACCAGATTTCACGGTCAGCTGAACTGTGTCACATTTGAGGCCAAGCCTGATTCACTTGAGCAGCCACCTGTTGAGGAAAGGTGATGGACTCAGTGCCTGGGAGGGGGAGGGCACTGCTATGTTTACACAGTCATCAGCACCTCTGGAAGGCTGACTGGGCAGGCTAATCAACAGAGACTACTGCAACACAAAATCTAATAATATTCCAGACAGTGCAGAAAGCTGTCAGTGTCCGCCGCTTATGCCCCAGACGGCAGCAGCCTCTGGGGAGCACAGTCTGGGAGGACTCCAACTTCCTCCTAAACCCATTTTAGCAGTGAAACATCTGTAAAAGGAGATGGTGGGATAAAACAAAGAAAGGTGGGTGGGGTAGAGAAAAAAGATGACGTATGGGTAACATCATCATCATCATCATAGGCCAATTTATTTCTGCTCTTCTTATGGAAAAATTTTAATATTCTATGCTTTTTTGTTCTTGACATTTCTATAAGTCATTATTAGATTTTATTTTGGCACAAAATGTCAAGTAAAAATATTTATTATCTTAGTGGATCTTTATTTTCAGCCTTTGTCCACAATGAGGATGGAACCTGTAGCTATCTGACAGGCTAGCAAGATGATGCTCTCATTGTTTCTGCTTTTGTACAGAGAATGTATCCTTGTGTAGACTATTTAATGTCCCATTGTTCTCCTTTTTATACTTTTTGTTGAGGATTTCGTTGTTTAAAATGGCCCCAAGTGTAATACCAAAGTGCTATCTAGCGTTTTGAAGCACAAAGACACCATGCTGAGGCTTACAGAAGAAAATCCTGTTCCATAAGGTTTGTGTAGGCATGAGTTACGGCCCCATAGCCATGGTTTCTGTCAAATACTCAATAGTATACAAAGAAGGAGTGGGAGGTGTTTTAAAGCAGTCACATACATAAAATAAAATTAAGTATTGAAAAAAATGTTGTGGCCAGGAGTTTGCAAAGCCTAACCCTGTATTTTCCTCTTGTGAGGTGATCTGAATAGGAATGGCCCCCAGAGACTCATGTGTTTGAATGCTTGAATAGTTTGAATAGACTATTAGGAGGTGTGGCCTTGTTGATGGAAGTGTGTCACTGTGGAGGTGGGCTTTGAGGTCTCACAAGCTCCAACTATGCCCAGTGTGCCTGCTACTGCCTGTGGATCAAGATGTAGAACACTTAGTTATCTCTCCAGCACTAGGTCTGTCTGCATGCCTCCATGTTTCTCGCCATGACGATGATGAACTAAATCTCCAAACAGTAAGCCAGATCCAATTAAATGCTTTCCTTTGTAAGAGCTGCTATGGCCATGGTGTCTCTGCACAACAATAAAACCCTAACTATGACCCCTTGGAGCAATAGCTCAGTATTGGAAGACAGTATTGTCACTATAGAGCAGCCCTGTCATGAACTGATTACACATCAAAATGCAGGGAACAGACATGACATTTCATCCATAGAAATAGTTATTAAAAAGTCAGCTAGAAAGCCAAACTAGGTGGCATAGCCCTGCAATCCCAGATAGTTGGGAGGCTGAGGCAGGAGAATTGTCCATTGAAAATTCATCTTGGTTACATAGCAAGACGAAAGCCAGTTTAGGCAACTTAGTAAAAACCATGTATTGGGAGGTGGGGCCACATTCTTACTATATGCAAGGCTCTGGGATCAACTCCTCGTATTGTATTGAGGGAGGAACGGGAGTTGGGGTCAGCTATGGAATTTGCCACTCTTGACTAAAAGATGAAGAGTGCTGGCCAAACGGATTTCCACTCCCCAGGCAAATGTTTCTACATGCAGGATGTGAAAGACAGAGATGGAGTTACATCTTTTCAATTAAAATTAAATGTATGCTCTGCTAAAAACCTAAACGATGCCAGAGAGTAGTCAATAGACTCATTTCAAAGAAGTCAGGGCAGGCCAAGCACACTCAGTGAAATATTTAAGGACACAACGCATAAAAATGCCCTGCAAGCTAAAGCTGCCAAAGGAACAGCAAGAGATGAGGAGGGCGGCCTTGCCACTTAGCAACAGCAGTAACCAAGAGGCAGGCGGAGGGAAATTAGCCTGTTTTATGACAGCCTACCCTTGCAAGGACAATGTGCCCTCTTCACAAGATGCTAGGTTAGTCTACAAAGATGCTTAGCTGAAAGAATTCCAGGGCTAGATTCTAGGGTTAGGTATTCAGAAATGACAACGGTGTTCTTTACTAAGAGGTATTTATTTAATATTACTGAAATGCTAAGCCCTACACCCATGATGCATTTTCTTCATTCCCTGCGATGCAAGGTGGAGATTGATCTCACACAGAAGAGCAAGAGCATCTCTCACCCTCTGCTGGTGCGAAGGCTCTCTGTGTTCTCTCCCTGTCTTGAGTGCTCCTACTCTCATCTGTAGGAAGGCAGGATGGAAGACGAGGAGGCTAACGCACTCCAGGAAAAGGGTGAGCGCCATACAATGAGGAGGAGGGGGGTCTTTCAGAGGCAAGAACCCCTGCTCTGTGACCCAGGAGGAAACCATCCTGTTTTCCAACCAGTGGGACTCCTGTTACCTACTGGGATAGACACCGTTTGAGCTCTTTATTACATCTGTTCCTCACAGTAACTTTAGGAGCCATACTTATGATCCATATTTGGTAGAAGAGGAAATCAAAGCCCTCTAAATGCTGGCTGTCAGGCTGACTGCTCTCTTTAGCTCTCCATGAGACTCTGCTGTGTGTGAACCCCAAGCCCCCGTTCTCAGGCTCAGACTTGCTAAGGTGGTATTCTGCTGCAAAGCGTTGCTGCTCTGAAAGGTTCTGTTTTGTTTCAAAGTAGGGACTCATTCTGCAGCTTTCTTTATTCCCAGGGATCCGCCCGCCTCTGCCTCCCCAGTCCTGGGGCTGGAGGTACCTGGCTCCACACCTCTACTCATGACTTTACAGTTGCCAAGGCTGTGGAAGCTGCTTAACACAAGCCTGCAGCACAGGATGGCAGAAGGCTGTTGGAAATTCTATCCTAATCCCCAAACAAAAGTCTATTGAATTTCTTTTTCGTATGAAGCTTGCCCGCTACTCAAAACCAAACAGTAAGTTTCTCTTCCCTGTTCCTGGGAATCGAACTTAGGTCCCCACGAGGTGCTCCTAGCATCAAACAGCAATTTTAAAAATCAAGCATTTAGACACAATCCATTCAGTAACTTGATACTTACATGGTGATGGATGACAATAGAAAGATATTGGCTTTGTTTCCTGCAGCTTAATTGTGTTTCTATGAAAGCAGAAAACATCATATGTATTGTGAAACACAGGTCATCCATCATACACCGTATGATGCATGTATACATCATACACTAGAACAGCTGAGGTGTTCCAGACAGCCTCTGTGGGCCCGACTGCAAGATGGTGTGTACAACGCTCCATGGACAGACTGTATGTCCAGAGCCAGAGCTGCAGAGAAGTCCCACGGTACAGAATGTTTCTGTCTGCAGAAACACTTGGGGCTCATTCTGCATTGACTAGTTCTGAATTAATTTTTGGGTACTGTACATTCAGAACTTTTTTTTGGCTACTGCCAAAATTTTCACAACTCCTGTGCTTAGTTATGTGGCCCCATATGTGACCCACAGCTAAGAATCTGGGGTCTCGGGGACAGGTGTGACAAGATGGCTATGTTGGCCCAGTCCCTCAGTGCTCTGCTCCTGGGGAACTTTTCTGTTCTCTTCTTGGTTTGAATTCTCTGCCTTATGTTTAAGCAGAAGCCCTAAACCTACAACTGGAATTTTATTTTTACTTACTTTGCTTTGATGTTAACAAAATTTAAACTTATTTCTTACATTAGCATCCAAAGCAACGGGTCACGCAGCATCTTCCTACATAATCTTGTAATGCTTTTAAAACATTTTCATTACGTTTGCTTTCCCTTTGCAGTGTGAGTGGATGATGCATGTGTGCGGGGGGGGGGGGCACGCATGTGCGTGTGTGGTCAGGGAACAACTGCGGGAGTTGGCTCTTCCCTTATACCATGTGCCTCCGAGGGATAAAACTCAGATCACCAGGCTTGGTGGCAAGTGCTTTTACCCACTGAGCCTCTTGACATTTCCCCCGTCTTCACTGTTCCTCCATTTTATTACTATAGAAGTGCTTTGTGAACGTGCCACAAATATTGCACATGGAACTACTGTCATAAACAGCCTCTCCTCTTTTTTTGTGTGTGGGGGGCAGCAGATGTAGTGAAAGTTCCGAGAACATCTGGATTCTCCCTGGGCAGCCACCTACTCTTTGGTGGTCACTTGGAGATTCCCTGTGCTCAAAATGAGGAAGGAACATGGAGAGATTTCTTGGTCACCTTAGCCTCTAAACTTCTATGAATCCATCGATTCATAGGGAAGATACTATGAGCAATGTTCTTAAAGTGCCCAGGCCATTCCCACCGAAAGCCACTGTGTGACATTGATTCTTCTGCACAGTTCTTATCGAGTCTCGTCAGTATGATCTGGGGCATTTGAGGAGTGGAATGGAAGCAAAGATGTGGACTCAGAGGAAGAAGACAGAAAAGGCAACAAGCAAAACAGAAGGCCCTAGGAATAGGAGCATGGAAGGAATTCAAGGCCCTATCATATTGCCGGAGAAGAGGAGGGAAAACGAAAGAGAGCCAGAAAGTAAGCAGCCTTACACCACCTCCACTGCTATCAAGAGCTGGTCTATTTGGGCACTTTGTGTATGCTAGGCAGTCTGCAAACCATGTCACAGGCTGACACCACGCAGGGAAGACTGATGAGGCTTAAACACAGGAAACATAAGGGATGATGACCCCTCTCGGCACAGCGAGTTAGTTCTTACGCCCTAAAAATCAGGAATGTACAAATGCATGGTAGAAGACCGTGACAAATGTTCATCAGACAGCAGAGGCTGCTGGACACGGAAAAGGGAGAGATAGTCATTCCCTTTTTTCACTTACAGAGCAAAGGGGTCTTCCTCCATCCTGCGAGCTGGCACAAACAAAGGTTTTCCTAACAGGGCTGTATCTTAGGAAAGCAGGCAGGGTTGAGCTTGGCAATTGCAACCACTGACTGACTGTCTTCTTAGCTAATCCAGCCTGATCCCTTGCCTACTTTGGGAAAACTAAAGGGTGAGCCTGGTCTCTCTGCTGCCAAACTGACACTTTCTCTGCCAGACTGGACACAGTGCTGAGTGGCTGGGCACCGAGTGCAAGTTCTGCCCAATGAGCGCGGATTGCTAATGTGCTGGGTAGAACACAGTGCGTGCCTCTGCTCGGATGCTGCCTAGCCTACTTACCAGCCTCTGCAGCTGCTGCTGCTTTCCAACAAGAGCTGTGATAGCTGGCAGCGGCCCAGGGGCCGGCTGCTGCCAGCCGCCCTCAGACCTCTGAGAACACAGGAAAAGGCAACACTGACAGAGAAGGCGCTGTAGCAACCTTGAGCAATTTACAGCCGAACACAAGCTGCTTGCTGTTTCCTCAGCTTCAGAATCTAGAGGACTGTGGCAGAAAAGCTAAGGGAGAATGTGAACACAGGGAGATGAGTTCATTTTGATACAGGAGAGAGTTCTGAAGACCATCTAGGCAGCAATTTCTAGACTGGGTTAAGGAGCAAGGGTTCCAAGGAGAGGACAAGAAAGGAAGCCCAGAGGTGTCTAAAAGGACTGTTACAGAGGGGAACCGGAGGAGCCTGTGGATGAAACTGAGTCAGAACACGCCTAAGCTTCCCCTTTTTACAAATAAGGAAACTGGGGTTCAAAGCAGATCTCTGGGAAATAACGCACTCTACCTTAACAAGCCTGATCCACAATGCACAAGGTGTGTGCACCCACATATTTTACTCTGTGGCGGCCACTGAGGGGGCAGTGATGACTTCACCACCTCGAAGGGCTAGCTTTGTCCTGCGGCATCGTGTCTGGGACCGCAGCCCCTGCTACCTTCCTACTTGGGAACTGTACAACAAATGTTTTCCTTTGGAAATCAAAACGTTGCTTGGGATGAAAAGAGAAGATGAAAATTTCCTGTTGAAAATCTGGTGCTAAGATTAGTTTAAAAAACGTAAATTATTTTGTGTCTATCTATACTACCTATGGCAAAATGTATTCCCTTTCATGTTCAGTAATTTGCTAAAAAGAGAAAGCCTTGTATAAGTTACACAGGGTCCTGGGCCCGTGAATTGAAAGTTTAGAATTTAGGTCACAGAAATAATGTCTCATAAAAAGTTGGCATCATATAAATACTTACATCATATTGATATTTACCCTACCGCTGTCTCTAGACTTCAGGAACTATGGATAACTTTTAGTTATCTTGCTAAATTTCCAAAAGCAATCACTAGAAAACATTAGCTATTATAGTGTGTGTGTGTATATATATATTATTAGCTATTATAGTGTGTGTGTGTATATATATTATTAGCTATTATAGTGTGTGTGTATATATATATTATTAGCTATTATAGTGTGTGTGTGTATATATATATTATTAGCTATTATAGTGTGTGTGTATATATATATTATTAGCTATTATAGTGTGTGTATATATATTATTAGCTATTATAGTGTGTGTGTGTGTGTATATATATTATTAGCTATTATAGTGTGTGTGTGTGTATATATATTATTAGCTATTATAGTGTGTGTGTGTATATATATTATTAGCTATTATAGTGTGTGTGTATATATATATTATTAGCTATTATAGTGTGTGTATATATATTATTAGCTATTATAGTGTGTGTGTGTGTGTATATATATTATTAGCTATTATAGTGTGTGTGTGTGTATATATATTATTAGCTATTATAGTGTGTGTGTGTATATATATTATTAGCTATTATAGTGTGTGTGTGTGTATATATTATTAGCTATTATAGTGTGTGTGTGTGTATATATTATTAGCTATTATAGTGTGTGTGTGTGTATATATATTATTAGCTATTATAGTGTGTGTGTGTATATATATTATTAGCTATTATAGTGTGTGTGTGTATATATATTATTAGCTATTATAGTGTGTGTGTGTATATATATTATTAGCTATTATAGTGTGTGTGTATATATATTATTAGCTATTATAGTGTGTGTGTATATATATTATTAGCTATTATAGTGTGTGTGTGTATATATATTATTAGCTATTATAGTGTGTGTGTGTATATATTATTAGCTATTATAGTGTGTGTGTATATATATTATTAGCTATTATAGTGTGTGTGTGTATATATATTATTAGCTATTATAGTGTGTGTGTGTATATATATTATTAGCTATTATAGTGTGTGTGTGTATATATATTATTAGCTATTATGATAAAGTGCCCAAGTGACAAAAGGCCGAGTGAGCTCTGAATCCTGTAGGTGAACCCTGGTTGCCTTCATGAATTTCATCTTCATTATTAATGACAATGGCCAACAACTTCATTATGCCACTTAAAGCCATTTCTATCCTAAGACTATCAATGCTGGCGGCCACAGCTCCTATGTCATCAGTGTAGAGACAGGATTTCATAGCGGCAGGCCAATGGCCTCTTTGCAAAGGCTCTTCACAACGTAACACCAAGCTCTTTATCAATAAACTAAAATAGGCTGAGGCAGGAGGATCCAAAGTCGGAAGTTACATGGGAAACAAGAACAGGCCCTATCTCTACGATAATAACAACTTGAAAAAAACAGAAATAGGATTTTTGTGTAGTGTGGTTATAATGCAATAGTTATAGTAGTTAATTAAATTTTCCGAGGTTCAGAAATCGGTAATAAAAGGAAATCTTGTGTTATTCTAATTGTTAGTAAGGAGTGCATAGAGAAACCGATTAAACTAGACTTAGTTTTCGAAAACCTATTGGCGCTTTCTTTAATCACTGTGCTTTGCAAAAAGCCTTCTAGCCTTCTGCGATGCTCTGTCTTTCTTCAGCCCCACACCACCGGGCGCCCTCTCATTCCAGGGAAAAGGTCTTTGGAGGAGGCCGAGGGCCGGCAGCTCAGTAGCGCTGGGCTCTGGGGGGCGCTCTTGCCTCGCAGGAAGGCGAGCCCGCTGAGGCCGCCCTCTCCGTTCAGTGAGGACTCAACTCTTCCTTCTACCGCGGCAGCTGTGCCTCTCCAGGGCGTCAGGAGCAAATGTGGAGTTGGGACCCTCAAATCTTTCTCCAGAGCCCTTTATCCTCGTATTTGATTTTCTCACTGGGACTTTCTATTTTGAACAGATATTTTCCCCTCTGATTGAAACGGCAGTGCTCACTCTAAAATAAGTTACTGGGGTCATTAAAACTGTGAATTTTTTTTTCCTCCCGCAAGCTAGCTACATTCTGAAGATGGAATCTTCCACAGTATTCAGCGAGGAGGAAATAGCTATGGGCCATTTTCCTGTGACACACTAAAAGGTATGGCTGAGATGTAATTAAAGTATGGTATTTATATGACTGTAACTTGTGTGATTAGCTAGGCTTTGGTGCTGAGTTTTGTTTTTTTTTTTTTTAACCTTTTAGCACATTTGCTTTATACATCGCAGGAATGACAAAACGAGAGTCCTGCTGATGCTATAACCAAGCATCTTCTAGACGTTTAGCTTCCTGTGAGCAAAGATAATTAACTCACTCAAAGCGTACTTGGGACGCGCACACCTGTAAGCGCCACTGCTCCCACAATCCCCACTGAAGAGAGTGCTGCTGTGTCTGCCTCCAGCTCTCCCCAGCAGCTTGAATCCCCTGGGATTCAGCCTCACACTTAGTCTTGAGACAGAGAAAGCATCCTAATTGACTCTAATCTGATTCAACCACCTTGACAAATGGTCCGCTTTCCAATGTCTCAAAGGGGGCCAGGCTCTCAGACAGGGTTTTACAGCCCCCTGCCATAGCGAGCCCCTCACTAAACTGCCCAAGGACAATACCTGCTCAGGGAGAGCTGTTTGTTTTCCAGAAACAGAGCGCTGTGTCTAGAATAAATGCAGCGGTGGGGGAATCTTCCTTTCCCTTACACGTGACAGGGAGTCACTTCCATAAATGACGGATGTGGGAAAAGCCCCCCCCTTTTACAGTTGCGCCATACGACCGCCCTCTGCCCAGTGGTCTGGCTTTGACTGTTCTTTACGGCCAAGTACTTTCCGATAAGATGTGTTTAATATTCCCAGGTAGCCTTTCATAAACAAAGACAAAAGACAGGAAGAAAAGATTTAAGGTAAGCCAGTATAAAATCAGATGACTCAAAACTTAGGACTTGAGGAAATAAGACAGATAGGACTGGACCACCTAAAACCCCTTATTTTCCAGTTATGGGAGCAAATCCTGAAGGAAAGCAAACACCAGTTCCAATCCCCAGACATCAGTACTTTACACCACAGGCCATCCCCGCAGGCTTGTGTTCTACATTCTGCAGATTAGGGGAGACATTAGGTTCTAGTACAGAGTACTTAAGGGCTTACCTTAATGCTAAGCCCAATCTACGGATAGCACTGCTCGTCAATCACTCCCTTTCAGCTTTCCTGGGTGCACCTGTAGTTTCCCTAGAAAGCTCGACAGTATGCCAGATGTAGTGGGTGTCGAAGCCACAAGGCAACACGAAAAGTAAGGTCTCTTTTCCTAAGGTCTTCATAGATACACTCTGTTCACCTCTTAAACCACCAGGGGCCTGGCCCTGATCACCAAACGGTGACCTCAGGAGGAAACCTCTGGACCCCTAAGTCCTCCGCACCAACTCGATGCCACTTCCCTGTTTCTCAAACACAGAAGAGCCAACACACAGTGAGAATCGCACGCTGTAAACAGGCTGTGTCTAACGATTCTGGCTGCCGCTCCCAGTCTGGGCGAGCGAGTTCCCAGAGGAGCCATGTTAAACCACAGAGGACAGGCCTCCACGCTGCTATCTGCCTTGAGCTTCCACACGGGGCCGCTGGAATGTCCGGATCTATCGGAAGTGGTTCTCTTTCCCGAGGAATTGTGACCTTTGAGCAGAAGCCAAAGGCAGATCGCTTTGCAGAGATTGACACCCTCCTAGTCGGAGACATTTTAGAAAGGGAAGGCACAAACGGCATCTCCCAGGGTCCCCACTGGTGTTTCTGATAGGCAGGAAACACATTCTGTTTTCTTTTTAAACTTGTGGGTGTTAGGTAAAGGTACATGTGGAGGTCAGAGGTCAACGGCAGATACCTTCTTCTATTGCTGCCCACCTTACTGTTTCAAACGGGCTCTCCCATTGAACCCACAGCTCCCCGAGCAGGCAGCAAGCCCCTGGGATCTGCTTCTTTTTTCTCGGACCCCAGTACTTGAGTTATAGACGTGTGTTTATAACTGGATATGTGGGCATATCTTGCGGTTACCTGGGTGCCGGGGATCTAGCTCCATCCTCATGTCACCAAGCAGGCATCTGATCCTCTAAGTGTCTCTCCAGACTAGGAAACTTAGTCCAACAAGAAAAGAAAGAAAAAAGAGGCAGTGTTTACCTGCGATTCTGCCACTGAAGTGGGATGATGCAGATACCTAGTAATGCCAACACACGTAATTTTTCAAAGCTTTTAAAAATATTTATGTGTGCGTTTTGCCTTCAGGTATGTCTGTGCACATGTGTGTAGTGCCCATGCAGACCAAAAGAGGGTGTTGGATCCTCTGGGACTGGAGTTACACATGTTGGTTAGCCACCACGTGGGTGCTGGAACCCTAACCAGAGTCTTCTGCAAGAACATCAATTGCTCTTAACTGCTGGGCCGCCTCTCCAGTCCTACCATAAATATTTTTAACTGTTTTCTAGAAAAGCTAGTCTAAAAACTCCTGGCTGGGATCAGAGGGTTGAAAAAAGCCAATCCGAGCAATGGGCATTCCCAACTCTTCATCAGACACACTGTATGATGTGTAAGATGGGAGGCCGGGATGAAGAGACGAGCTGCAAAGACACAGAGCCAGCTCCCTTGACCAGCAACCTGGACATCGGCACCAAATGGGAAGACCTAGTGAGGCCCCAGCAGTAGAAGAGGAAGCGAGCCAGGAGTGGGCAAGGGGATTTAAGATTTCTGGTGCTCTGGTGATAGGAGCTCTGAGAAACATATTACCAGTTTCTAGTGTCTGTAGCCTCATCCTGTGAACTTGGTACCGTCTTCACTGTGTGGAAAAAAGGGTGACTTGAGACCACCCTCTGATTTCTGTAATAACCACAGTTTGCTTAAACATACCTCCTGCTGTTAGCCAGAACCTTAAACAGAAACCAGCTCTGTGGTCACAGCTGGGGAAAGTCCCGAGGACAATGTGTGTCCCTGTGAGTATCCTAGTTTTACGTGTGTGTTTACTGGAGAAAGAAGAAGCAGGGCTTTTAAAGTTAACCTGGGAAATCCCTAAGCACACAGAAAGTTTCCAAGAGCGAGACACTTCAAGGCAGTTAGTTAGAAAGTACCCCTTTCGGATTCAAAGAAGGAAAACCCACTCCCGCTCATCTAAAACCACTTTCTAGCGAGCTTTGCTATACATTAGATCACAAACTGACAAACCAAAATCTGCAGATGAGACATATTTTGGAGTTTACTAGAGAAAAGAGTCGAGAGAGATCGTTCTTGGTATAGACGCATCATATATTCTGATATAGACTCAGAATCTATTCAGATGTTCATATAGACCCATCTTATATTCCGCTAATACAAACTGGGGCAAAGTACAGAAATATGTGTTCATGTACATGAACCATCCATCCATATGTATCTGTATGTGACATATGTGACTCAAAATGCATGTTTTAATTTCTTATGAGTGGCTCCAAATTTTAGTTTGCTCTCGTTGAACCTTATGAGTCATAATAAACAGAAACGGAAATGAAAAACAACAGCACAAGGCTGGCATGGAGGTATTCCACAGTCCAGCACAAGGCTGGCATGGAGGTATTCCACAGTCCAGCACAAGGCTGGGCATGGAGGTATTCCACAGTCCAGCACAAGGCTGGCATGGAGGTATTCCACAGTCCAGCACAAGGGAAGAAGATGCCAGAGTCTGGTTACAACTCAGAAAGAACGCTACAGCATTTTCAATAACTGACGTTGTTCAAATACTAACCATTCCCCAAACTACATTGCGTGTCCTAGAAAACCTAGTAGATAGAAGAGAACTTTTAATGGGGCTAGAGAATGGGAAAAATCTCATGACCACAATTTACCTTCAATAGAAATTCAAGTATAACAATCAGTATATATTTTGAAATCTGGCAAGAGAAGAATTCTTATGTCTAAGGTATGGGGATCATTGTATTTCCAAAGCTCCCCTGTGTCCCACAGAAAAGCTCAAGAATGCTATTAACAATCACATTAACTTTTCTGCAGCTCTTAGACTTCTCAGAGCACTTTACGTCTATTATTACACTTCGCAGTGCAACTAAGATAGCTTTATAGACTGAGAAGTGGGAGACAAGGTTAAATATTAGAAGGAGATGAATTTCCTCAAGTCAAAACATTTAATTCATTTATCTGAAACAAAACCAGCTTGAATGCTATACGTCTGAGCGGTTGCCTTCTTGAACAGAAAAAGGATAGAATTTTTTTTTTCATGTGTCTGCATCAGCCGTTCACAGTACTGGAAAGAAATCCCAAACTTCATTAGAAGATAATTTATTATAACTACAAGTAGGTCTTTCCATTTCTTAGCAGAGATGCATTCCTCTTGCTAACTGGCTGCACGAATTCCCTAGAGCCGAGGAGTAAACTTGTTTAGGCAAACGGGCTGCGGGCAGAGCAGCTTGTTCTAGCTGATCTATCTCTAACTGCCTCCATTTCTTTGTTTTGGGGCCTGAAAGCCATGAGTTTATCTTAGACGCTTCCTTCCACTCCACCACCTGCCAGTGGAAGAGTCTTCCATTCTTTCCGAGTCTCTTCCAACCTCCGCTGGGATTACAACTCTCCTACCACTAACCCCTACCTGGTCCTCTCCCCGCTCCAGATCCACCCTAGACATGGGTCTAGAAGTTCTAAAGTTCTCTTCATCACCCTTCTTCTGACTGCCAAACTCAAGACAAACTTTGTGAAAGGAATCACGAACTGCCAATGGCACCTATGGCACCAGCTTTGTTTATTGCTGTTATTTTCTACATGATTCAAGCAAGCCTGGCCACTCATTTGCGATGTTTTAACATACCTTCTTCCTCGGAACATTCTACCCACTTCCGGGGTTTTCCCCAATGTCCTCTCCCTGGATCCTCGGCCCTTTCTCCATGTGAGCACTGCCTGTTCTGAACCCTGTCTTTGCTCACATATTTCTGACGGCTCTTTTACTTTCCAACATTCTTCCTTTCTCCCTGAAGACAGATGGTGAGCCTCTTGGGGACAGAGGCTGTGTTTTCTCAATGTTGGATCCCCTGGCCGGCTAACTGGATATACCAGATACATACCAGTTAAGACATGCTGAACTACAATACATTATACTTCATTGTTAAAAATAAATGAGAAGGCAAGAAAGGTCATTCTTGGCTCAAGTCTTTAAAAAAAAAAAGACGGAGGCTCCAGTGCACTCAAAATACTGTTAGGCTCTTAATAAGCTATCAACAACCAGTAAATTACTGAGCCAGCAAATGCAATTCAAAGCATTACATCCATGAGTCATGCTGGCAGCTGGGCAGCTCTCTCCGGCTGCTTGGGTACAGAACATTCATCAGAGACGGCTCAGGAACAGCCACAAGGATGAGCAAGTTAACCGCAGAGTTAGATGTCACAGCTGGACCAACAACCCAAAGCAGGTCACTAAGCTTTGCAGGTGGCTTGCTTATGTGAATGACACAGGCAAGGGAACAGCCGTCAGGCGCCGGCAATCCAACAGTCCCTGGCGGAATTAAGAAACCCGTTCTCTGTGAGGGGTGCAAGAGGGTGGTGTGTGCCATATGCATGCTGTTCGCATGCTGTTTGTAAAAACATAAAGAACTGACAGAAAATGCTCTTAAGAGAGCTGACTTAACATAAATGGACTAAATTGTTTGTTACTTTATATTGAGTTTTCAGTGTTCAAAGAGGAAGAGAAGCTATGGTTTTCTCTTTGGTTTCTTGCATGTATATGGTGTTCACGTGTCTACGTGGAACCTAGAAGTTTCCACTAAGTGTCCCCTTCCTTCTCTCTCCATCACCGATGGAAGATGAAGGCAAGATCTCTCTTGGTGAGTCCAGAGCTTGCCAACTTTAGACTGGCTAGTTGCTTGGGGGTTACAGGCAAAGCTGCCACAACTGCTTGGCTTTCACACCAGTGTTAGGGACCTGAGCTCTGTTCCCTGCAGATTGATCTCCCCAGCTCTGACATTGTGTGTGCGCATGTGCACACATGTGTGTGTGTGTAAAGGAGTTCAGTCTTAAAAATAAATTGCATTCAGTTAAGATGTTTCTGATGGTAATTATATTGAGTCTTTTGAAATATGTTTTCAAAGAAGGGGTATCCTTAATAAAAAAAAAATTCAAGGAAACTCTCAGGAGCAGGTGCAAAGATAGCATGTCAGAGAGATTTATTTGATGGGCAGTGACGATTCTTAATAGAAATGACAGATGAAAAGAAAGCATGTTATTTCTAGGTTCTGCTGCAGATGTGGAAGAGAATAGAACGTGGGAAACAACTGGCCTATGGAAGGCATGAAGAGGTACAGGAAGGGACATTGCAGATAGAAGGAAGATGGATCAGGCAATGGTGATATCTCTTGAAGAATGATGGAGAATATTGAGGTTAAACAGTAACTGAAGACACTCCAGTGTGATGATGAGGTACTGGGAAAACTCCACAGCAGTCAAATGAGCCAATAATACTTGAGGTTTTAATCAACAGGACTGTAGGAAAAGACCTTTGGCTTATTATGCCATTAAATTCTAATCCCAGCCCTGAGAGATCAGTATTGCCAAACCTACTGTTAAGAATCAATAACTAAAGTTGGAGAAGGTAAATGACAGATCAAAGATCTCATGTCTGGTAATAAAGCCAGGGGCCGAACACTGGTAGAACTCATTCATTCATTCACTCAAAAGATATTTACCAGCTTGGTCCTGCAGACTTGGAAGTACCTAGTGAAGAAAACAACGTTCTCCATCTCAGCTTATCATCTGATAGGAGAGCTAATTCACTAAATCAGCCAGCATCTAATTTTGAGATCTGATGAGTACTATAAGCGAAGTGGCCATGGAGAAAGAACAGAACAGAACTTGGCATAAGAAATTAGATGCCGAGGGTAGAGAAGTCCCACTAAGTATGATGTAAAGAACGGGGAGGATCCAGCCTGATAAAAAGGAGAAGGCGGGCGGGAGGACAGCACACAGAGGTCTTGAGAAGGGCCCACAGAGGTGGGGGCAGGGCAGCAAGAGGAGGACTGCAAGGCAGAGTCACACCAAGAGCTGCTGCAAGTTACAAGTTTGCACTTATTTCAACTACAATGGAAAGGCACAGAATAACCTTGTTTGGGCTTCTAAAGGATCACACTGGTTGCTGTGTGAATAACAGGCAATAACAGAAATAGTGAGAGCAGCTAAGTGGTGGTGGCATGCACCTTTAATCTTACGAGGCCAGCCTGGTCTACAAAGTGAGTTCCAAGACAGCCAGGTTTGTCACAAAGAGAAACCCCATCTCAAAAAACAAACAAACAAAACATAAAAAGAAAGAAAAGAAATAGAGCAGTTAGCAAGCTTCTGCAGTAGTTCAGGAGAAACATGGTTGATGGAGAGGGACTGTGGGGGTGGAGATATAAAAAATAGCTCTGACAGCGCTCAGATATGTCCTCGGTGGTGACAACCCAGAGCCTCTTTCCTGTGAACTGTGTCTGATGTGATTTTCTTACCATGTGTTAATATCAGAAATTAACTATGCTGCACTGGTGTGTTTTAACACACAGTACACACGACCACACACAAATGCCTACTGGTTGAGTCGTACCTTTGCCACTTTCTTGGGTTTATACGACTCTGACTGAGCCTTAGGCTTTATAAACACAGGTGAGAACTCTTTCACAGGTTGGTTGTGAGAACTGTTCTAGCAGCTCCAGAATACTAGAACGTCCTGGCATGCAGGACAAAGACAACAATGATGGACACTCTCCGCTCACCCCACCCTTCCTCTAACCGTGGCATAAGAACATAGAGAACGCTGGAGTACACGGGTAAGAGCTATGTTCGGATAACGGGAACAGACTCAAGCTTCCTACAGACCCTGTAACCCGAACTAAAGAGCATTTACACTGCAGGTTCAACCTTGCAACATCCACCTTCATGCCTGACTGGGAGGGTTGCCAGATAAACCACGGGATGCTAGCTAAATTTAGATTTCAAATAAGCAAAAAAACCTTAACCTATGCCCATAGTTGACAACAATTTATTCTAATGTTTTTAATTATGTATGTGAAATTCAGACTTAAACTAAATATACTGTATTCTCAGTTGTTAAATCTGGCAATCTTATGACTCAGGCTCCAGTTGGAACAAATTGTCCAAAGAGTCTTCCTTCATACCCCCATGAGATGCTGACAGTTCTCTGTATAAGATGGGTGTCTCTCACCATCACAGTGCCGTTCCTCCATTTCCACAGTTTTTCATATTTCATTCATCACTACTCAGTCTAAATACCAAGTGTATGAATGTCAAAATCCAAGGAATGGTACTATATTGGGAATGATGCCACACAGCCGTAAAGAAAGCTGGCCCACGCGTGTGTGTCTGTGGGTGGATACAGCGGTGTGTGCGCCTGCTGTGTTAACCTTTTAAAACAAGGATTACCGTAACAGCACATCAGGAATTCCTTTTAAGAGTTTTCGAGTCACAGCGAACTAAATTTGCATTCACACTCATGAAAGCTACTTAGACCCCACAGTAGTAGAATCAATTATTGAATAAACTAGAAGAGAAGGCTCTGAATTCACTCAATAAGCACTGTCTATCAAAAGCTAAGAGCTGAAAATCCTTCACTTAAAAACCGTAACACGCGAAAAGAGTTTAAAAGTGTAGGCCACTGTTTCCTCTGAGGACCCCCTCTTGCATATACGCAACTGTTGGGATTTCCGTTTCGGTATTGGGGGAAAGTCCTGGGAAGCATAAATCCAATTAAGGACATGAGGTGGCCAAAGCAGCATCAGCATTTGCTACTGTTTCACGAGAGGAGCTTTCTTGTCCCAGAATGAAAACACATAGGGAAAGTTCTGCCATTCGATAGACAAATTATTAAGTAGTATAGTTTCTTTTCATTCTGGTGTAAGCTCACTATTCTATTATGGACTAGAAACAAAATATCATAGACTGATGGTAGTCTTGGGACCACGTTTTGACTACCACCAATGTAGCAAACCCCAGAAATTAATACTTCATATCTTCAATATGATGATTAAAAATAGAAACCTCCTCCTCCTGACAAAGATCCTTTTATTTTACTGAAACAAAGGCACAGATATTTTCTTCATTCCTAACACCCTCCCTGAGTCTAAGGTTCTATAATAACAGTAGCTGCCCCAAGTTTAGAAAGAAGAGGATATGTGCTTACTCTTCTTGGCGTAAGTCATTGACGCTGCGGTCCAGTGAGATCATGTCACTTGCCACCATGTTAAATCCAAACTCCTTAATGCTGGCTTGAACTGCTTGCTTGTATTCTGGTCCCAGAACCAACGGCTTGGCTTTCTCTCCAGGGCCGCCAACCACTCCGTGAGGCTCGGGTTCTTTGGGTTCAAAGTTCCCCAGGACCCCTGGGCGTAGCACAGGATCATGGTAGGTGAATGTCTGAGGCTTAAATGTGAGGAACTGCCTCTGTATTATGTCTTTTTGGGAATCTCCTCCAGCATGACGCTCCTGTTCATTTTTGGCCTTGTTTTTTCTTCTAATAGACTCTAAGTCCACTTCTACTCCTTCAACATGAGGCCATGGTACCACAGGTTTGAATCTGTCATCCCCGGGAGCTAATCCATTGCCTCCTCGTTTAGGCATGGGGTTAATGGCATCTCTGCCTTCCTATACAAAAGGGAGGGGATATACAATGAGTACACGAAAGCACACCAACCACAGCAGAATTCAAGATACAAACTACCATGTTCAAGAAAAGGTTGAGGTGAGGATCAAACATTGTAAAGTGTGAAATGCAAGCGGGACATCCTGTGAATCAGGATGGTGCACTCGAAGACATCTTTCAGATTGGGAAGTACGATCCCAAACAGGCTATTTTCTCACCTTATTATTTCAAAATAAATGAACACATTTTTTACTTGTCTCTTTATAAATTCAACACTCTTTAAAAGATTTCTCAGTGATTGAGACAGACACTTAATTGGTCTTTGGTACAGCAGCGCTTTTCAGTGAGCTGATATATGACAAGTAGAACCTTTTGTTAGCAATACGGCCATATGGTAGCAGTGATATCAGATGGATGTCACCCATCAGCCGGCTGGCTTTGTGCCCCAAATGGCAGAGGAACAAGGTAAACTCATGCATTTGGTCCCAATTCAGAACTGTCTACTCAGTCAGAGTTTGGCTGAATAGCTACAAAAACAAACAAAAGCCAAATAACTGTAACTAAGCCACCACGTTTTTTAAAAGCTTCTCTGTATTTGACTTTGCCACGTCCAGGTCATATGGCAAAGGACAGGCCTGATGTGGAAGAATATTCAGCAAGTGGTGCTCTATCTTCAGTTTGGACCCTCTTCACCTACATAAATCTTTTGGCCAGAAATCCTCAGTGCTTTCTTTACTTCTGAAGTACAATGTGCTAACGTCTTGCTAAGCCACTGCCATTCTTTCCACAAAGCGATGTTTCTCAACATTAGCACCAACTCAGGGGACCTTAAAGAATACTAAAGTGACCGCTGCCGGGCACTGTGTTTTAATTGGTCTGGGCATGTGGAGTATTGAAAGCACCCCTGGCTGTAATACGCACCCAAGCCCGAGAGCTACGAAGAGCTACTGGCTTAAAGGCAGAGTGTTAGCCATAATTGGGCATGGGAGACAAAGGGGCCAGCACAGCTGGGTAGGACACAAGGCATCCTGCGAACGTCACCGCACACTTGAATGACACCCTCCCCTGGCAGGTCAGTAATAGAACTAGCACAACCCTCCTCAAATGTTTAAACTGAATGACCCTGAAAATTAAAGTTCAAAACTTGATTTTAAAGATTACGCGAGAACTCTAGGTACAATGGGGATGTTTAGGCTGCTGTCCACTTTTATTTATTTATTAGAGACAGAGACTTCTGTAGTAAGTTATTCCAGATGGAAATAGGTAAGGAGTGGCTAAGGAATGACTTTAGAGAATTCAAAATCAGTTTTTTAAAAAATTCTCGGTTTATTTGAGTAAAAGCATAGTATTCGATACGCTACCGATCCAATAGGCAGACGAGGAAAAGCAAGGCTTTCTGCCTTTCCTTCTGTAGAGGCAAACATAGCTACCAGCTGCTTACGAATTTCTCCAGAAGTGCATATGAGCATACATGTGTGTTTATATAACAAGCAATTAACATGGAACGCAGCTGTTAGTTACTCCATTAACAAGAACCTGCAACATGTTACAATAGATTCAAGGGTAAACCCAAAGAACAAACAAGTACCTAAATGTCAAGAAGATTAGCTCACACAGGGCAGCAATCAATTGTATCCTATTATACACAATTTCCATTTCGGTGGATAAGAATCCTTTGTATATATTAGAAAATAGCCCCAAGATAACAAAAGGATAAAAAATCGGAGAACTGGGTGAAATAAACCAGTCATCATTTGGGGTCACTCTAAACTTTTACACAGTTGTCCCTGAAACATGAAATATCAGGTACAATATAGCTTGACTGTATTAACATGAAGCCTTTCTTCCAGAAGAAAGGGCTTTTGAGCCCCAGGGTGGTGTAGGAGAGACTTAGCTCGAATCTAACTTTTGAGCCCTAATAATGTCAGCCGCGAACAACTAGAAAAAGAAAGGGCAATGGAAAAAGAGAACAGAAGAGGGGAACTTTGGGGGCGGGGAGAGAACGAGCCAGAGGGTGGCAGGGGCCTCAGAAGGGCAGTGGAAAAGGGGAACAAGTGAAATAAAAGATCTCTTACACACACATGAAGACGCACGGAAATGCCACAACGAAGCTCACTACTTTTACATAAACTTAAAACAGTAAGAGTAAATAACTAGAAGGCCATCTTGCCAAAAATGTTCACGAAGGATTGGAGAGGACCTCAGGATCAATCAGTCATCAGAAGAACGCATCCTAAGTATGAGTGATCCTGTCATAGAGGGGCAAACATTGAAGACCCAGTGTGATGGGGGAGTGCCGCTTTCTCTAATCTGTTTCTTGACTTTGTCCAAACGCATGCAGTATTGTAGATGAGTCAAAACAGAAATTACTAGAAAACACTGTAGGGTGTGAGAACAACGTTTCTGACATCGAACCAAATTTAACACAAGGAGAAGGCAGGCGTTCTCTCCCTTCGATGTTTTGTATTGGTGGTGTGAGAACTGCTAAAAGCTGGGGAAGGAAACGGTACTGGATGTGGATGAGAGGTCTGCAGAGCCATGCTGCCACCACCTTACTGTGGGCAATAAAATTTGGTCCCCATAATCTCAGGGAGTGATACTATTAGGAGGTGTGGCCTTGCTGAAGGAAGTGTGTCACCATGGAGGCAGACTTTGAGGTCTCCTATGCTCAAGATACCACCCAGTGTCACAGACCAGCTCTTGTTGCCTTCTGATCAAGATGTAGCCAGCACCATGTCTGCCTGTACACAGCCACGCTCCCCATCATGATGATAATGGACTGAAGTTGTAAAGTGCAATTCAAATCTGCACCGACTGGTGAGGCTGAGCCCCATGTCACCCTCATGCCCCCCCTCTTCATCGTTCCTTCCCAACAGCCGGACAGATTTTCCTGAAATCAATTATAAAGGTATTAGCTTTGGTTGCTTCCATTTCACCCATGGCCACAGCTCTCAGCAGACATTCTCTATCGTATCGACAAGGCTTTTCTACACCCCAGGCTGCATTCATGGAACGTCTCTATTATTACCTGAGAAGCAGGGGCTGGCTGAGTTTATCCAAGAGTCAAACAGTACCTTTTTTTTTATTTTGCAAACTACAAGGTCTCCCTTACAGCTATTCAAGTTATTGCAGTGTGAAACCTGTTACAAATGCTAGGTAAATAAATGGGGGTGATTATGTTTAATAAAACTTTATAATGCAGTGACAGGT